>NW_013526316.1:0-1430 GCF_000836215.1 Papilio polytes
CGCGTCGAACGCTCCCACCAGCCGCGGGTCCACCACCTGCAAATTACCACGATTAAACAACTGCTTTGACCAATGATTGACAATATAACTAAATTTTACTAATATAAAGAGGAAAGATTTGTATTTTTGTATGCATTGAAATAACTCAAAAACTACTGGGCTAATTTCAAAAATTCTTTCACCACGAAAAAGCTACGGTATCACTAACAGGCTGTTTTCTTTAATTTTTCAATTTCACGCAGACAAAAACGCGAGCAACAACTAGTACTGAATACAGCAAGAAAGGAGTTCTTTTACAAGTAGGTTCGCTACAGCAGTTCCTGTGGTTAACAACCACTACGCGAGTGTGTAATTTTTTCCCGTTATACTTTTTCTGTGGTTTACATTTCCTGATGCGTTGTTCATGAGCGATAGACAATAATTAATTATTATTATTGAGAAATCTTAGTGACTCGATAGCAGAATGAACAGCTCAAAAAGCACATAGTTTGAGGAGAGAAATAGAAATGAAGGATAAAATATCAACAAATTGCAAAACAGTAAAATTGTAATATAAATTTTAAGTGTGACGCCCACGGTGTTTATGAGCGTCAGTTTAAACTAGGTCTCGTAAAATTCCCAGATTTGTGCCAAAAATTGTTGCGTCAAATAATACTGTCGACAATGTTTACGTTTTCACGCGATTCTAAAGTTCCTTTTTATTTTTAACTTGAGTACATTCTGTACACGTAGAAATATCGTAATTAGTTGTAAGGAAGAAACAGTTCGTGATAAAGCAAATGATTTATTAACGATTAGTCAACAAAATCAGTATTCAGCTAGTTTCATACTTCTGATGAAATATAATTACGTGACAAAATTTCATCTTGGAATATCGATAATGAGTTTTTATCGTATTTACTTTTTTATTACAAACGGGTAATCAAAAAAGATGAGTGTCTTCTATTGTACATAAAAGTTTGATCTGTGTCGTGTCGTATTGAGCTTTGCTCTTCTACTATGGAAACAAAAAATCCTTATTTTTGAAGCAACAGTTTCATATTACAATATGTTCTTACGACGTAAGGTCTACATTCATCATACTTAACACAGTCTTTACTATCAGTTATTCCGTTTTTATACATTTTGTTGCTTCGGAGGATTTTGCTTGTACTGTAACTTTAGCAGACACTCACAGTAAACTGGTCGCACTGCCCTACCGTAATACAGTTTTATAATAGTACAGAGAATAGTTGTACAATTTGCTAATAAAAAAAAAAACTAGGCTGCAGCTTCGCTTCCATACTTTACTGTTTTGGCTTATTTTAGACTGTGTTTATTGTGTAAAACAAAATTAAGTTTGTGGATTTTTTTCTAAAAAGAAAGAAAGTAGATTTAATTAATTAGAAGGTATGGATGGATTGTGTGAAAGAGGATATGCTTAAGAAAGG
>NW_013526317.1:0-534 GCF_000836215.1 Papilio polytes
TTAGTCAAAATCGTCCAAACCTAACGTGTGTGACCTGTGTAATCGCAACGGGACATTTCGTTATTCTATCTATACTTCTATACTAATATAATAAAGCGTAAACACACATTACTTTGTGGCGTAGAATGTCGGCAATCATTGCATATTTTTGAATAAAACTTTCTTTAATAAAAAAACCCTACACTTACGACACGCTTTAGGCTATATATTTCCACGCTATTAAACTTAGGGGGTAAATAATTTGGAAAAAAACCTTCATGCAGGAAAGGGACTATAACCTACAAGCTGTTAACATTAAGGAACCAAGGTTATTATGATAACGGTAATTTTGACATTTGCAATCGAGAATTTGACAAATATCATACTTCATACTAATATTATAAATGCGAAAGTTTAGATGGATGGGTGGATGTTTGTTAGACTTTGTGGCCTAAACGGCTATACCGATTTCGTTGAAATTTGGCATAGATGTAGAGGATAGTCTGAAACAACATATAGGCTACTCACTTTTGTTTTATTTAATTCCACGCGGAC
>NW_013526318.1:0-1252 GCF_000836215.1 Papilio polytes
CGTGGAAATATAAGCATTAACAAACTGCCCTTGTACTTACAGACAGTATGTTCTTATCTTTCATACATCTCTATCAGGCGTCATATCTGAATTCTCTTCCATATGCATGTTCTCTTTCACACAAACCATACTTTCTTTAGTCTTCCTATAATAGTCTGTTAATGTTTCACTTATTTTAATTACATCATACCTATTATTACGTTGTAGTAGAAAGACACGTAGAAAGCAACCATAACAGCGCAGAAACCTACACCTGAAAAATAACAAAACAATTACAAAATGTATAACATTTTTAGATTACCAACGTCATTTAATATTTTTACTGAACCTTTAAAGAGTGGGCAAATCTTCCACAGCGTGATCGGTCCTTGTCGGTTATATTGGCCGAGTATCAGTTCCATGTAGAAGAGAGGAACCGCCCCGAAGACCAGCATCAGCATGTAGGGGATTAGAAATGCTCCTGCACAAGATAAAGTACCATTAGATACAAAACAAAGAAATTGAATACTTAAATAAATATGTAATTTTGAAAGAATCTGGAAACTAGTCGTACGTTTTTCAAATACTCTAGGTTGAACTAAACTTACCGCCGCCATTTCTATAGCAAAGATAAGGGAAGCGCCAGACATTGGCTAAGTCTACAGCAAAGCCGATGATTGAGAGCAGGAAGTCGGCGCCTGTTCCCCAAGTCTCTCGGCCGTCGCTCGCCTCTGTTAAAATATACATCATGATATTACTACGTGACCATGATTTATAAAAAAAAAATAAAGCCGAATCCTGAATAGACATTTAAATATGGAACAGCGTATTAAATAGTAACACCACGCCTAAAAGCCTAATTCAAAAAGGCCCCATAAAATTTTGACGACTGTCTGTAAGTTGAGCTCAGAAGAGCTTTTTTTATTTTTTTTTAACAGGGGGCTTTGTCGCGTCGCGATAACGCCCCATAAGTTTTCAACTTACAAAACTCGGTTAACTGCTTTCTTAAACAGACGTTGGCTTTCTTAAATCAACCCGTAGACAGGTAAGCTAGAATAGCCTTTAGTAATTTGCTATAGCGAATTATGTGATATATTAAAAATGTAAAAATATTTATTGTCAGATAGTGTCATCTGTCATAAGAGGTCACTATAAAATTGTGACAATCCTATAGTTAAACATTCTATAAATATCAGTTAGTAAAATTAAACAACCACTCAAGTTATATCAAGAACATAATCCAATGAATTTGTTGATTAAAACGCGATTACCC
>NW_013526319.1:0-569 GCF_000836215.1 Papilio polytes
CTTACGTCACGCTTTAGGCTATATATTTTCACGCCATTAAACTTAGGAGCTTAATATTTTAGATAAAAACCCTAATGTGGGAAAGAGACCATAAATTGATGCCAACATCAAGGAAGCAAGATTGCCATAGTAAGGTAATTGGTATTTTAACATTTGCAATTAATAATTTGACAAATGTAAACGATAAAATAATGTTTTTATAATTCCATGCGGATGAAGCCGCACGGGAACAACTAGTTAAATAATAAAATTAAATAAACTTCTGCATTTTCAGATAAAAAATACCGCAAAACGTGCGTATTTTTAGGTTAAATTCCAAAAGTGAAGCTTTCTTTGGAAGCTTTTTTTCCGGGATAAGTTTTAGGTTTATTATGAACTGGCTTTCGCCCGCGACTCCTACCGCGTGGTATTCAAATAAAACAAAACCAAGTAGCCTATGTGTTCTTTCAGACTATCCTCTACATCTACGCCAAATTTCATTGAGATCCGTTCAGCCGTTTAAGCTACAAACTCCAACAACCATCCATCCATCTAAACTTTCACATTTATAATATTAGTATGAAGTATGA
>NW_013526320.1:0-997 GCF_000836215.1 Papilio polytes
GCTCACGCTGGCCGTGCACGCCGCCAACGCACTCGTCTACGACCTCGACTGCCCCGCCCACTCGCTCAATAGGTAACGCCCACCATGTAGACACGCCCCTAACAATAAGTAACGCTGTATCTATACATATAATAAAATTGGAGTGTTTGTATATGAAATAGAATGAAATATTCCACATTTCGAGAAGATCATGTATTTGAATTGCTGATAACAAGCTCAGTAGGTAACGCCCACTAGGATTAGATACGCCCCTAGCAAAAAGTAACGCTGTATCTATACATATACTTACATTGGAGTGTCTGTATGTAAAATTAAATGAAAATTTGCAGATTTTGCAAGAATGTATGAATGTTGCTGATAACGAAAATCCCATTTTAAAAAAAAATGTCTGTATCTATTTATCCGCAAGTGTCTGTTCCGGGTAATCTCTGAAATAAGTGTACAGATTTTGAAAGGACTTACTAAAGGGTAACTGAAATCTATGGGCATATTATAGGCTATTTTTTAATTCCGCGATTTCAATATGCCGACCGTTATGTTCAAAAGGGATCGATTTTGACGCAACTTTCAAAAGTAACTGTTATATGCTCGAATGTTATATATAGTATAGGTATACGTATTTTATTAATTCCGTGCAATTGAAACTTTGCAGGCTCGTCTCAACTATAACACTTGCGACTTGGTTTTTTGCAGGTATTTCGTGCTACTAGAGATAGTGGTGTGGCATATAGGTCTGCTGGGGGTGTTGCAGCCGCTGGTGGCCTTGTTGGTTGCTGTCGTGCTGTGTCCGCTCGGAGCGCTGCTTTTGTTAGTCGGTATGTATATTACATTATAAAAACTTTATTTTATTGTACATTTCTCAAACTCTCAAGACCACAAATGACAACGAACGCCTTTAACATTGGATAATAATTACCGTTACCATGGCAACCTTACTTCCTTGATGTCAGCTTGTATTTTATGGTCCCTTTCCCATTTAAAGGGTTTTACCAAATTT
>NW_013526321.1:0-1848 GCF_000836215.1 Papilio polytes
CTTGTTAGGTAAATGTTTGAAGGAAATAAAGAAGCGTAATTATTTAAGAAACTCTGCCCACAAAGGCAGGGGAGGGACCGCGTAGAAAGACAGCATCGAGCCCTTGTTGTAATTATTTTTCCCATGAAAACTTTCGCCTTTAACAACTTTATTTCGGAGAAAAATTGACGAAAGATTCAAATGGATAAGACATAATTTGATCAACGATTTCCTGTTGGTATAAAAGTGTTTTCGAATGCCGTGCCGCTGAACATATAATATGGATGGATGGATGTTTCTTATAGTTTGCCGCTTTAACAGCTGGAGAGATCTCGATCAAATTTGGCATAGATATAGAATACAGTCTAAGAGAAAACATATGCTACTTACATTTGTTTTTCCTTTCATGCGGACAGAGTCGCGGGCGATAGCTAGTTTTAGAATTATTGTCATTTTCATAATATACTAGTTGTACCTACGGAGGGTCGGTACATTATGTGCTGTTCTCTATGCATCTCTATCATATCTGAATTCACTTCCTTCTTAAACACTCTCTTTCACACTATTCATCCATACTTATCTCGGTCGTTTACAATAATTATATGCCGTGGAATGTCCACAATATTCTAAAGTTAACAAGTCCGCTTGTTATGAAAAAGTTTATATCCGACAAATACACGGTAATAAGGGGGCGAGGTTTTCCACAAACTTTGAGGTAAATTATGAGTATACCTAACAACTTATATACTGAAATATTATGTGATGTCCTTTTTTTCAGAAAAGGACCGGCTGAAAAACAGCGGACCGAATTATCTTGCTTAAGGGTCAGATGTTCTTTCAATATTTTTAATGAAGATTTATGTTGTCTGGAAAAGCGAAGCGATCTTACAAAATTATTAAGAACTAGCTATTGCTCGCGACTACGTCCGCGGGAAATTGAATAATATTAAAAAGCATAGCCTTAGTTACTAGTAACGTAGCTTTTTAATGGTGAAATAATTTTTGCAATCGGCCCCGTAGTTTTTGAGTTATTTCAATATATACAAAAATGCAAATCTTTCCTCTTTATAATATTAGTGATCAAGGGAATATTAAAGAACTAAACTTATCGAAATATTGATATTTTTTTATATAATAAAGCTGTTGCATGCGACTTCGTCCGCGCCGTAGTAAATGTACATTGGAATTAAGAAAAACAAATAACTCGTATCCCTCGTAAACCTGACATTTTTCGAGGATAAATTGTAACCTATAATGTTACTTCAGACTTTGCGTTATATTTACCAAATTTCAATAAGATATGTTGAACTGTTGCAGAATTATCAAGCAAACATACACCGTAACTATTTCCAGGATCCAAAAGTAGCTTATGTATACTGTTTAACTTGTTACCGACAGCGCGGCAGCCAAAAATACAAAACACTTTTTATCAAATTAATATATTCAAAAACTTATTTACACAAAAAATATACAAAACTCAAAACTCTGTCGATCACATTCTTGACTTCTTCTTTTATATATTTTCTTTTACAAACGATTATTGCCTTGGTGGCCAGTATACAACCTCTTTGGCTGTATACATACTGCTTGTTAGCCAAAGAGGTTGTATTTTGCACTCAACACCTAGACTACCCTTTACATCTACACCAAATATGCACTTTAAGCGACAAACTCTAACAAAAATCCATCCATCTATCTAATCTTTCCTATTTATGATATTAGTAAGATTAACAAGAAATTTTAATACGATCATACTTACTTAATATTATAAATGCGAAAGTTTAAATGGATGGATGGATGGATTGATGTTTGTTAGAGTTTGTAGCCTAAGCGACTGAACGGATTTTGATGAAATTTGGTATAGATGTA
>NW_013526322.1:0-605 GCF_000836215.1 Papilio polytes
CGGGGCAGCGCGGGGCCGCACGGGGCCGCGCGGGGACGCACGGTGCCGCACGGGCTTACCGCACAGTCCGAACGGACGAGGAACTAAAATCTAGTATCACAATATCGGGCTTCATCGCTCGAACAGTTGCATCGACGCACTACGTGCACAAACGAACACCGGGAACCTAAACATAAGTTATAACGTCTATGTCGTTAACCTCGCGGATAAACTGAGTGATCCACTTAGAAGTACCATTAACGAGATCAAAGGATACTTCTAAGTTACTATCGATCTTAGGGTCACGCAGTTAGGGGTTCCGCGAGGAAGTCTAAGGCTCACTCGAACAACGCTAACAAGTCTTCTGAGGATTGCGCCCGCTGGGGGTGGCTGCCCGCCGAGGAGGAGGAGGAGGGCGGCGTGGCCAGCAGCTCGCCCAGCGCGGGCGTCGTTTCCAGGTACGATAGCAGCTCCATCGGGTCCACGTTCGTCTCGGGAAGCAACTGGAAATTTACATTTTTAATTAAACTCTATTCACTAATATGAGAGTTTCGTTCACAGGAGTAACATTTTCTGCTGCATGGTAACCAATTATTCTAACCTTTTAATTTAACAACAAATTCTAT
>NW_013526323.1:0-1276 GCF_000836215.1 Papilio polytes
ACTATAACGCTCGGGTTCACTATAACGCGCGGTTTCACTATAACGCGCGGTTTCACTATAATGCGCGGCTTCACTATAACGGGCGGTTTCACTATAATGCTCGGTTTCCTTATAACGGGCGGTTTCATTATAACGCTCGGGTTCACTATAACGCGCGGTTTCACTATAACGAGCGGTTTCACTATAACGCGCGGTTTCACTATAACGCGAATTTCAAATTTAACGCTCAAATGCTACGTATTACGCGAAAGAGTCTGTAAAAACATAATGTTATCATTAACTTCTCTATGGTCGCGGGATCGTCTTACCGTGTGTCAAACTATTAAAAAAAACATACAGACGAATTGAGTACCTCCTTCTTTTGGGAAGTCGGTCAAAAACAGTGTTGTTATGAACGTATTTTACAAGAACGTAAACAAAACGCTAACCAAAAGATAATAGATGTATTTTTCCGTAAAAAATAAAAGTATGTATTGCATAAAGTGTTTTTAGAATTGTAATTGATTAAAATTATTTGTATTTTTTTTGTATTAAATTTGACAATGTTTAATCATAAACATCGATATATGCGAATTTCAGTACGCGATTTTTTTCGCAACGTATCCCTCGCCTAAAGCGGATATTACCGTAAATGCGAAAGTTTAGATGGATGGATGTTTGTTAGAGTTTATAGCTTAGTGTGTCTTTTTTCAAATTCCCTCGCTAAGTTCTAAAACGCACACTATTGGTCGAAGCAAGTGGCTTATCTAATATGGCGTCGCTGTGTTGACAATACACAGTTCATTTACGTTACTTTATATAGAAATACACTCTTGAAGTATTTTACTGTAAACATGGTATCAAAACCAACTTTAAAATAAAAAAAATAATGAATAGAATTATTAATTACCACTTATTTGTACCAGAAATAATAAAAGTGAATCGGGTTTAGACTTTTTGACCTTGAGTAACTTTGTTGTGTTTTACGTCGAAGTGACATCTGAGCGTATGTTGTGAATGGAATAGACGATTGACGTCAATTGTCTCATGACAACTCAGGTCGCGTTTTAGTCACTCGAAAATGGTCTTAATCTTATTTTATTATTTTTAGCTCAATGGTTGAATATTTTCGCGTCATTTTTTTGTGGTAATTTTATAACAAGTAGAATCGTTTAAAAAAAGGATAAAAAAAAACATGCATATTCCCTATTGGTTGGATTGAATAATGTGTAAGTAATGTTTACTCTGCGACTTCCAGCTGGTCCGCGAGGTCGCTGGTGCCGAGGCGGCGGCGCAG
>NW_013526324.1:0-1125 GCF_000836215.1 Papilio polytes
GGCTGCGCGGCGCGGCGCGGCGGAGGGCGCGGGGTGACGGCGTCGTCAATCAGCACACGTCGCGTCGCCGGAGAAAGTGAACGGTTCAGAACATGCTATTAGCAATAGAGCGGACCATTGCTAATAACATATCGCTTCGCGAATTGTATCACGCATTGTAAATGCTTGATGAAATACGAGCTGTGTTATTAATTGTGCTGAAATTTATTAATTTGTATGCCAATTTTTAAGTAATCCTGTTGAAGGAATAACAACGATGACAGATATTCACTTCATTCCCTTCTGTCATATTCGTGCAATGGTCGTCAACAAGGAGCTAGTACGTGATAGATGAAGATCACATAATCAGTGAAAAAGAGGGCAACAAGATGCAGATTTGTTGCCTAGCAGAAATTAGCAATGTTACCAGAAAGCCAATGAGATTGGGCCGCATGTTTTGCCGCGTTAGCATCAGTTACGTACATTAATATCTCGTGTAAAGCAGCATGTTTAGTCAGCAGTAAAGACGGAATGTAAAGTGACACATCTCCACCAATAAACCAATGTTTTCTTAAACCAGCATTACGTGGTTTTATTTCCCCGTGTCCCGCATTAGGGGTGTACCGCTGATTATTGTCGGTGTGCTCAATCTTGACCGGTGTTGATACCGATGGTACAGTCACTTTAACTCCTCACTTATGACATTTTAAGGATGGATTTTGCTAAATCCGTAGTTATCACCTCTAGGGTGCTTATTTGCTGGGTGACAGTAAGCTATATGCAACATTTAACAGTTAATTTAACGTGTGTGTAACAGGAGGCAATGAAATTACTCAGAATTAGAAGAAATGCAAAAATTTAAGAAAAACATCATGAAGTTCTAATTATGAATTTTATTACTAAAAAAATGTAAATTTTTATACACACAAGGAACGACATTAACTTTAATTCTCTTAATTATTTCGGAGTTATTTCGCTATGGAAATATAGAAATATTAATAAACACAGCTATTAAAAATCAAACATGCCAGTGCGACTGGGCGGTATGAAGCTAAACGATGATATTGGTTTTCTAATTGCAATTCAGGTAGGAGACGACTTATGAATATGAAAGGGTTAAGGTGCCTTAAGTGGCGGGGGGCAGGG
>NW_013526325.1:0-1026 GCF_000836215.1 Papilio polytes
TGGGGCGGCTGCTGACGTCACGGCCGCAACATTTATAATTATCGTTTTTCAAATAAAATCTGATTTGCCAATAATAATATTTATTCTTTTAATTTCATAAAATATGGTATTTAGACAACCATACTATTATTATAAATGCGACAGTTTAGATGAGTAGATGGATGGATGGATGTTTGTTAGAGTTTGTAGCGAAAACGGCTGAACGGATTTCAATGAAATTTCGTATAAATGTAGACGATAGTCTGGAAGAACACAGACTCACTTTTATTTTTTTATTCCACGCAAACGAAATTTCGGGCGGAAGCTAGTGAGATAATAAATGAATGTAGAGAAAAGCTATAGGTACAGACCAGTACAGAGTACAGAATTATTTATGTTTAATTACAAATGTAATTAAACATAAATAATTCTATTTATCAAATAATTAATATGGGTTACTAAAATAATCACAGAAAAATCTCATCGCTTCTAAAATCTAATTAAAAACAGAGACAGCAATACTTTTAATATAGTTTTAGTGGAAGCCTACGTTTACATAATCATAAATCAATTGTTTATCCATTTTGTTATACTTATTTTTACGATTTGTCAATTACAAATAGGAAGTAATTATCATTCCATCGGAATAATAATAATATAATAATAAAGCCTCTTTATTTTTATCATCGGAATAGAAATACGAGTTTATTTCTTCTAGCAATGAAACTACCTGAACTCGAAAACTCATAAATTATTCAGCAGCCATATAAATAGATACTGAGTATTGACTTACATCCAAAACACGATTAGACAGGTTTATTGGATGTTTCACAACTTAGGAGACAATTCTAAATATAGCAATTTAAGAAAATAATAAAACAACAAAATTTAATCACTAAGGTTTAACTTTTTTTAATTTTAAAAGTAACCTTAAATGAATTTTGCTTAAAATGAAGTAAGACAAACTGGATTGCAATGGAAAATCTTTTCGTCATATTAATTATTTATCTGCAACAGGAGTTAGTGTGACAGTTTTAACTGAAGAGT
>NW_013526326.1:0-1504 GCF_000836215.1 Papilio polytes
CTCGACGAGCAAATCAAGTCGTTCAACGTGGGCGCCAACCCTTACACCTGGTTCACCATGGAGGCGCTCGAGGAGACGTGGCGCAATCTACGCAAAATTATTGGTACGTACTACTTCATTTTTAAATTAAATTGAAATTATATTGTTTACATAATTACTATACTACTATGAAACAAACCGCAAGAAGCTAAGGTTATGTTGTATAATACAAATTTACAATAAATGTTCGATGTTTAGCGGAGCGCGATGTGGAACTAAGCAAGGAGGCGCAGCGGCAGGAGGAGAACGACAAACTGCGCAAGGAGTTCGCCAAACACGCGAACGCATTCCACCAGT
Source organism: Papilio polytes (assembly GCF_000836215.1). NCBI lineage: Eukaryota > Metazoa > Arthropoda > Insecta > Lepidoptera > Papilionidae > Papilio > Papilio polytes. The sequence goes on from NW_013526326.1 coordinate 337, forward strand.
GGCTCACTGAGACACGGTCAGTATACAGTATGGATTGTATAAAGTCACATCCCAGTTCGATCTCATACCGCTTTTCAAACAATACAAGAAACAAACAAAATAATATACAGGTTCATTACCGAAAGATCGTTAGTGATCTCGTATATCGTATGCTTAGACGCATTTCCATTCTCTTCACCAGCAGAATAAGTATTATCAAAAGATAAGATGTAGGTGGAGTTGTAAACACAATAATTCTGTGTCTGCGGGTTATGTATCCATATATGTTTGTCACTGACGGTAACACTTGGTGTGCAGGTACCGGCTGCTAGGCTGGGACGGGTAAAGTACCAATAACGCGTGCATTTGCACTAAATATGACAGACTCGCTTCGCAAACATCGGCACGATATAGTTTACATAAATGTATTGAACTATTCTGCCATGTTATTTGTGAGCATCTCGTTCGTTGTCGATGTTTTCTTAATTGATGTTGTTACCAAATACTGTCTGGACACAGACATTTGTGTAAATATTAAACATTTATCTAACTTTAAATGTTTTTTAGTGTTTTCAATTTAATTTTACTAATTTCAGTCCTCATTTTTAAAGTGTCATAACTCATTCCATTATTCATCAGGAAATGTTTATACATTTACGAGTTTTTTTTATGTTTATATGTTGTAATAAAAAAAAATCGATATTTTTGTTGCTTTTGTCAATATAAATAAGTGGACATATAAATGTAGCATGTTTCAGCAGTATTGTATGTTGTATTATAATATTATTGTAACACATGTTGTGTTGTGCAGCACGTCTATGATGGAGGGCACTGGCTCGCTGGAGCAGCAGTTGGCGACGCTGCGCCAGCGTGCTGGCGAGGTGCGCGCGCGCCGCGCTGACCTGCGCCGACTGGAGGAACTTGGTATGCCACACATATACATATTACACTTACTTGCAACATAGATACTCATAACAATAACGGCAAGAAGAATTATATCAAAGAAAACTCGAAAATTATTACTTTAAATGTAATGTGACAAGAATTTATTTGTTGAGATACATGAAGGAAGATACATTACATTGAGTATTGTAACACTACACCAATAAATGTTTCCAAAACATTTGCGTAATAAATTTGTAATGTATAGGCGCCGCTCTGGAGGAACACCTGATCCTGGACAACCGCT
>NW_013526327.1:0-733 GCF_000836215.1 Papilio polytes
TGTCATTATGGCGGCCCTTCCTGACGTTTTTGCGTGACAGGATAAATAAAATACCTGTCACCTCTGGTACTGGATTTATTCAGTTGTTTATGCAAACAAAATAAACATTTGCAAGCTGACTTTCAACCAAAGAAATTATAATATATAGAGAAGGCATAGGCACTTTACATGAATTATTTTTCACATAATCCCCACTAACGGTATCTGTTGATATATTCTCAAACCACATATGAATGTAATTAGTTGTATTTAAATTTATTGCCAATAGATATCATAAATTCCAAGGACACGAGGTGGCGAACTAAACTTAACAACTGATTTAGTACCAGTAAAAAAATTATAATTCAATATGCCTCGTCTATATATTATTTAAATGTCTGCTTTTAACTTCGCTTTGTGTGACATTTTTATTCGTCCAATTTAGAAATTATTATAAACCTTTTAAGGATAAAGCACAATTTATAAGAATAAGTCGTTGAAAGTGTTGAAAGGATGTCAATGACCTTAATGAGAATGTGGCGTGAGAAAGGCTGTATTCAAAATTTACGTGATTTCTAAAACTCAATTCTAACTGATGATTCGAACTATTAAAACTGTGTGTGTGTAGACGAAAGAAGTGATAGTTGAACTGTAACTGAGCGTCTCTGCTTAACACTTTCAGAGTATTTTTGGTAACGTTAAGATTAAATTAATTTCAGTTTTCTATAACTCAAGTTAACGTTACGTTTTAGAC
>NW_013526328.1:0-886 GCF_000836215.1 Papilio polytes
GAAAGTTTTTAAATAACATATACATCGGAGTGAACCAGCGGTTTGTAGAAATTAATTCCAAAAGTCATATACACGGTAAAAATCATATACACGGTAACGATCTTCCATTGTAGGCGTGCGTATGCCGGAGATAATGAAATAACAATCGTGTAACATTAGAAACACCATCATTAGTTGACCACAATCTTAATTGAAAACTTCACAACACACCCTAATCGAATTGCAAACATTTACAGAGATTAACCAATTGATTTTACCATCGGACGTTCAGGCATACGGCCGGATTCCATCCTTTCGTAGTTGATGTACCGCGACTTCGAATAGTTTCAATCATCGTTCCTTGTGCGCACTGCAAAGGATTGGAACATGTTGCCGGCATCAGTTTTCCCGCCCAAATATGACGTGGGGGCCTTCAAAAGGAGAGTGAACAGCTACCTATTAAGCTAGCGAGTACCATCTTTCAACTGCATCGTCATTTCCTTCAGGTGGGATTGTGGTCAAGCGCTAGCTTAACAAATATTAAAATAATAAAGCGCATTATTCCACCATTCAAAGACAAGTGTCATCTGTCATTCTACCGTCGTCTTGACATCTATCACGCACGATGCATATTCAGCCACTACTCAAAATAATAAATTGACAGTAACTAAAATCTTTAAAACTTAACAAGCATTTGGCCCCTTATATACATATGTTCAGTAAAACCGATTCACACTATATTCTGACTTTTTTAATATAATATTTACAATAGAGTTCGTTTCGCTATCGTCATTAAAAATATGGCAAAACTTGTGGCAATGAGTCGTAGTAGAAAGTCCACTGAGATAAAATTAGAAGCAATGCTTTGAGGTCCACTCAAAGCACTGATGCCGATAGCCATCCCCCT
>NW_013526329.1:0-438 GCF_000836215.1 Papilio polytes
AGGCTGGTGTTCGCAGGTTTCAATTTAAGATTGTTTTTACTTTTTTGAAAACTTTTTATTGTCGATTTAAACTATTGCTAGTTCATTGTACTTTTGTATTTTAAAGTTAATGGAGAATAAAATTCGCTTCCAATTTAAGATGGAATATTTTACATAATCGATTAATGAAACTAGATATTTACCATGTATTTTTGCTGATAATCGACATATTCTAAGTTAACGAAGTTTCCATTTTCATAGCTTCCTCCCGCGACTTCGTCCGCGTTGAATCAAATATAAACAAATAAAGTATACTATGCTCTACATCTATACCAAATATCATCGAAATCCGTTCAGCCATTTAGGCTACAAACTCTAACAAACATCCATCGATTCATCTAAACATTATGCATAAACTGAAACAATATTTATGTACGCAAGCCACTGAAACGCTAGTGA
>NW_013526329.1:492-987 GCF_000836215.1 Papilio polytes
CTAAATTTTTGCATTTATTAGTATGAAGTAAGATTACCTAATGATTCATTCGTGTTTAACCAAGTTTCAAAGGAATAGAACTCACGTTATGTTAGGAAACGCGATGAAATGCGTTTCCGAAATTATCGAACCGTAAACACTTACGAATGTTTAAAAAGCTAGGAAACCGGCCAGTAATCGTATTGTGAGAGTCTGAAGATATTTCACCTAAATGGGTAGGGAATAAATGTCGGTGCCGCAACCATTTCGGTCCCATGCGGGTTATTTCAACATTCAGGTAGCTATATATTAGTTTTTCGTAAAAGACTGTAGGCATATAATAGAGGTCTAGCTACATTTAGCCCCACAATCAGCCAGTACAATAGGGGACCTTTGCAAATAAAGCCCGTGGCAAAGGTAAATATGTGCAGGATAAACGAAATGAACCAGTCCAGCGTACTGTAACCTGAAATTCAGTATTTTCTGTCGTGTTACTCGAAAATGACTTATCAGTCT
>NW_013526330.1:0-1900 GCF_000836215.1 Papilio polytes
TGACTGCAGTAGACTAATCAGTAAATCTGTGTAGCCATTAAGGAGATAGTTACGGTTGCCAGTGACGTACATTGGTTTGATACGCCACTCGTTTAGCTACTTGTATCGTACGTAGAATGGGCCTTACATTCCGCACTTACGCTCTCGTTTTTGTGATAAAATCAAACGTAAATTGCGTTTCTGTTTCGACGATGTCTTTTAGAATTTTGTAGTCTCTCATACCAGTCTACTGTTACTACTTCAAGGTCTTTAAACGAAACTCTATGGTTTAAATTCCGAGTGTGTTTTGTTATGTTGATAAATCCATGTTCAATTCACATATGTGTAATTACTACATGGAGGAGGCGAGAGCGTACCGAAAGAAAATAAATACTTTGCTTCTGGTTTACGCAACAATACATAAATGTCGTAATTCAAAATAATTGGTTAGAAGGAAAGAAGTAAGAGGTTTATAGATGTGTTGCGTTTACCACAAATTATCTGAAGAAAACAGCAAAAAAGACTATCTGAAATTACTGAATGCTATTTTTGACCGACTTCCCAAAAGAAGGAGGTACTCAATTCGTCTGTATGTTTTTTTTTTATTTTATTTTATTTTTATTACATGGATTTATAATATCGTGAAATGTATAAATGCTTCAAGTGATTTTGACAAATGTTTGAAGAGATTTTAACACAGACCGCTTAACTGCTAGATTGCATGAAATTGATAGAAAAGTAGTACACGTTAATTCCCTACATCTATCATAGGTACAAAATGTAAAAATCAGTCACACTTTCATTCTGTTCACGTTAACATTCTTTGTCCAATGAGCGTTAATAAAATTGTCTTCATACGTTTTTCAAACAAGTAAATTCCTTAGGAAAGTGTGGAGAAAGATTTAAAAGAGCGTGAACTGTTGGCACGAGCTAGGAATGTAAGAAAAAAGGCAAAATGTGTGTCGCGAAAGGGATTACATTAGCAAAGATGACGCTCCAACGAAACGATTGCGTTTGATGGATTATCACGCTCAAATGTGCGCAAGCTCTAAGCGCAAAATGATGGCAACATTGAAAGGATTCTTAGGTCGTTAACTTACGTACGGACTTTGTGAATAATATTTATGGCTTTTTAAATACACATCACATTTCATTCTCAGATTAATAGGTATTCTGAAGAGCTTTTAAATACACTCATATACGAGCAATGATTTTTCTTAAGTGCAATTCTTGTCTTTTGTTCTTTCCCACCTTAGCTACCGAAAACACTGCTTTGTAATTATACCTCTAACATGTCTACAATACTTTTAAACAAATTTCACTTCTACTATAACTGTCTGTGCTAAATTACTAGGAGTGGCTCAAACAACGGCAACGCAATCCTATAATATGCAACCATATACAACAACATCTAGCGTGTGAATTTAATAACCTTAAAACTTACGCTTCTAAGATTCAAAATAACCGACCGCCTACACACAAAGGCATCGTTACAAAGAACTGGAACACGCGATACTTCTATAAAAAATATCTTTTGCTTCTTTTTTCAATGATCTACATATCACGGAGATCTAATTTGTGTTACTGGAACGCACACATCGTTTGATACAAGTTCGATATAAGTTCATTGACCTTTCATTATGACGCAACCATCTCTAATTATCCTGATAACAATTCCCTGACATCACAACGGGTTTTTTAACATTGTTTGTACCTGTACTCGTGTGTTATTACCTCATGCATCCTTTTTATTGTTTACAACATGCTTGAATGCATAATAAGGTGTTGCGTACCTTAAAAAAGTAATTTGGAGGTTATAATCCTAACACCATCGTAGTTGGATGGGTAATTGTTTCTCAGAATTAACTAAAATGATATGAATCATGTATTTATTTATCTTATTAATTAATAACAATAACCT
>NW_013526331.1:0-523 GCF_000836215.1 Papilio polytes
AGTAACGTGTATTTATAGAAACTCTCCGGTTCTGCACATGCTATCTCTGGTTTCTAAAATATCTTCTTTGATTTTAACCATCATGAACATCCTTTTGAAACGCGCACTTTTGTAAACGATTTTATTAGTAAAAATTACGTTTTTACGGTATTCAAAACGGCTTATATCTATATTTTTAAAATAGATATATCCTCGGTATTTCATTTTTTTACTTGAATTTTGTTTGTATTTTGCGTAGTTAAGTTATATGAACCATTTATTTTAAAGTGAACTGTGCAGTGCCAATACAAACATTACATATTTAAAGACACCAAGTATTAAAACATAAATGTATAAAAATGTACCTTGTTGAAATAAAATAAAAAAAAAATTGTAGGTTATATAAAATAAGTAACTATTAAAATGTGAACTAACCAAAGATTTTGTAGTGTCTAGTGTGTAACGTGTTATAACGCGCGTTATTAATACGCGCGTTTAAAACGCCCAGCGTGAACTGGCTGTAACTCTCGTCGGCTCGCGGTCC
>NW_013526332.1:0-630 GCF_000836215.1 Papilio polytes
AATGAACTGAGTATAAGCAAATATCAGTACAAATTTTGCTTATTTGTAAGGCGGGATGATCGACCGACTTCCCAAAAAACGAGGTACTCAATTCGTCTGTATGTTTTTTTTTATGTGTGTAACGGCATAACTCCGCCACTAGTGGACCCATATTGACAATTCTTTTTTTTTACTCGTAAGTTTAACCGTAAGTAAGTAATCAAGTTTTTTTTTAAATAAGTATCATAGGAATTTACTAAGCTATTGCATACCATCTTCTCACCACGTCAGATTGGCTCGTGATTAAGAATTATTATTTTATTATTCTTTTTCATGTAATATATTTTTGTACTATATAAAAAAATCCTTTTGTTACATTTCTAACAAGAATAAACCTGATCTTAAATTGTATTTTACAAGCGGTCCCAATAGGTATTCGTGATCCAAGTTACATGTCGTGTGGGCTACAATAGACCTGTATCTATCTATTGTCATTGTTTGGTTACATGATAAATGTTTTAGAACTTATTTAGTTACTAGCTGTTCCCGTGCGGCTTTATCCGCATGAAATTAAAAAAAAATATTGTTTACATGTGTCAAATTATCAATTGCAAATATCAAAATGACATGACAAACCATGGCAACCTTGCT
>NW_013526333.1:0-990 GCF_000836215.1 Papilio polytes
TTCATATAAAGCTCAGTAGGTGTTGAGTTTTTAATGATATTTTTGTTGAACTACAATTCTGTCTTGTTAATTAAAAGAAATCCACCATTGTCTTTCGAAGTGCATAGTCCGAGTCAGTCTTTAATTATTAAAGGGGTCGAATAATAATCGCCTGGTCTTGCGATGTGGGGGGTCCTTAAAGAGCATGCGGCATATGTACCATATAATTGCATTAAAACCCAATTGGTATTCCATAAAACGATACAGCGACGCTAATGTTATCTCTGAATGTGCTTACGATGCTTTGAGTTTACACGGGGATTTTAAAACTTATTGCAAACATTACAGACGCCCATGTTTTTAAATTTCATACTTTATATATTCTCTCAGAATAAAAAAAACAGCTGTATATTATATAAATCAACATTCTTGGAAATAAACTCCGTGTTGATATTTTTCTTGATTACACGAATAAAATGTAAATGATCCGATTTAAACGATAAACTTCAAAGATAGTTCACAGCTTCCAGTATTCAATATAAAATGACGTGACAAATCTTATTATAAATAAATGTAATGTGGGTGTTGACATAATATAGAGATGAGCAGAAAAAGTATTGGTGGAAAGATTTCTGTACGAATCTCTCGGTGGAGCATCAACTTTTACGATTGGAATGCGATGCCGGTTCAGACATCAACTGACAAATTCAGATAACACGAGAAATGGGGGAAAAATCGTTTGCACTTCATACATGATTCGAATTGTCGACTCGTCGGAGGAAAAAAAATGTTTCTTCAAAGAAAAAATTACTCCACAATATACGTTATTATATATGTAATATTCGGTATACCGAATATTATATATAAGAAAAGATTAACATAGATTTTCACATTAATTATGGAACTACAAATGAATGTCGGCTAAAACGACGATTGGTGGATCGATTTTAAAAAAAAAGCCGTACGTTTACTCAACTTAAGTAGCAGGTTTTAGATCGCAAAATCTATCAC
>NW_013526334.1:0-1177 GCF_000836215.1 Papilio polytes
AACCTGGTCGCGGGCGGAAGCTAGTGATAAAATAATTGGAAACTTCAGCATCTTAGCATAAATCGTTTCCAAAAATCCCAAAACGTAGTTTCAAACATAGCCATTATGTTTACTAGAAATGTTGGCATCGCGCCAAAACATGTTACAGATTATATATATGTCAGAATTTTGTTTTATGAATAGACACAGGCGTTAGATGTTTTATGGTATGCACAGAATAAATATTAACATTTAAGTAAAATTATTTATCTTTATTTCCTGTTAGAATTTAGTTTATTATTTCTGTGATCAATTCGCAAGTTTGTGTATACTAGCGGTCACCCGTAACTTCTTTCGTGTTGAACAAAAAAAATGCGGAGTTTACACTTGACCTGTACAGTTGGTCAGTAATATTAGAGTTTGAAGTAGATAGTCTAGAGGGAGACTTCTTTTTTTTTAAATTCTACGTAGACCGAGTCCTGAGCAAAAGCAAGTTTATAAAAACTACTTCGAATAAGTAGTAATTTAGCTGCCCTCACTAAACCATGATATTTACATACATTTAAACTTTCGCATTTTATTATCATGCTAATATTATAAATGCGAAAGTTTAGATGGATGGATGTTTGTTAGAGTTTGTAGCCTAAGGGGCTGAAAGAATATAGATGAAGTTCAGTATAGATGTAGAGGATAGTCTGGAAGAACACGTAGGCTACTCACTTTTGTTTTTTTAAATTCCACAGTCGGAATCGCGGGCGAAAGCTAGTCTGTAAAAATATGAAGTCTTATTAAGAGTGAAAATTTCCTGTTCATATTCCATAATGTTGTTATCCGGTTTTGTCTGCAAAAATACACTGAGTACTTTTATAAAAGGAATTCCTATCTATCCAGCGTCAACATATTTGCCATTTTAAACAAAGTTTAGGCGCCATTTTGTCGTTATTTCTGTTTTACTTAATGTCATCGATATGTCAATATTTAAATTAAGACGTCCGTTTTAAATATTTACCTTTCGGTGTTGAAATTATTATTTTGCTTAATATTCATACTTTTAAATACTTAACCGCTTCTGATATCCTTAGAGTCAGGTACCATCCTCACCATGTCGATAGCTGGCATTCCACAACCGTGCGGTTTCCGCAGCTTTCTGCCCCGCACAGCCGCGTTGTGGAAGGTCTGTCCTCGGCTCTATTTCCAA
>NW_013526335.1:0-504 GCF_000836215.1 Papilio polytes
GCATAGTGCATAACGCATAGCGCTTAGCGCATAGTGCATAACGCATAGCGCATAACGCATATCGCTTATCGAAAATTCGAAAATCGAAAATCGAAAATCGCATATCGCGTTATGCAAATAGCGCATAGCGCATAGTGCATAGCGCATAACGCATATCGCTTATCGANNNAAAGTCGAAACTCGAAAATCGCATATCGCGTTATGCAAATAGCGCATAGCGCATAGTGCATAGCGCATAGCGCATATCGCATAACGCATATCGCTTATCGAAAAACTCGAAAATCGAAAATCGCATATCGCGTTATGCACATAGCGCATAGCGCATAGTGCATAACGCATAGCGCTTAGCGCATAGTGCATAACGCATAGCGCTTAGCGCATAACGCGTAACGCTGATCGAAAATTCGAAAATCAAAAATCGCATATCGCGTTATGCAAATAGCGCATAGCGCATAGTGCATAGCGCATAACGCATATCACTTATCGAAAACTCGAAAGTCGAAA
>NW_013526336.1:0-1934 GCF_000836215.1 Papilio polytes
TGTTCTCCAATCTCTTACTATTTGTTTTCATTCCAGAGATATTGCAGTTTTTGTATCATGTTAAATTTACTACCATTCCATATAGAATTCAAAGGCCAGCAACGTATCTGCAAGTCCTCTGGTATTGCGGATCTCCATGTGGTCAAAATTCTTGCTTTTCCCGCTGCACGTTTGCCACCTTCTCTTATAATACACTGAACAATAGACAATAGTAATTATTGTAAGAAAAGACGTGGAAACAGTAATGTAATTGTTGCACATTGAAAATATCGGAAAAGTAATATTCCTTAACTTCACGTCATTTCGTAGTAGGGGCGGTGGGGAGCCCTAAATCTGCGTCTAATGCGCTCGTTTGACCGCTAACTGATTTGGACCGGAACACTTTATTACTGCTAAATTTATTTTATTACCGTTTTCCTGGTTTTTGCAAACAGAGTCCCCTAACTGGGAAAGCTTTGTCCAGTGTCATCAGCCGGAATGTTTTGGATTCGTCGAGTTTCTTTAATGAAAAGGTAATTTTTGTAAAGATGCTTTATATGTTATTTGACTGATCATATATTAGTAGATAAAAAAATGGACTCACGGTATATTATAAGACATGACTTATACTTCTTTTAATTTGCGATTTCTGACTTTAATCTTGTAAATAAAAATATATCCCTTTGTTATTGTGATCTTTTGACTTAGGAATCCAACAAAATAAGTTAGAAGTTTGTTATAAAGTGAAAATTCTTAGAATGTCTTGTTGCTCGCTGGCAGAATGTCGTGTCGCAGTCCGCAGCCGAATAACCCGAAAGGAACAAAGCTTTGAGTGCGCTTCGCTCATTTGAAGCGGGAATTTCTCCGATATCCACTTATCCGAATTCTTTCTACAATCAACGCACGCTCAACAAATAACGCCTGTAATTTTACTTATTCCAATTTACTCTGTGACCTTTTATTTTGCTGCCGCATTATTTTTGTCAGGCGCAGTACTTTGCTGTATAACAAAAACGAAACCAATATGTTCTTCCAGACTATGTTGTACATCTGTGCCAAATTTAATCAAAATTTTGATATAAGATAAATGTAAAATATTTATGTAAATACACATGTAATAAAGATCGTCGCTATCTTATTACATCTATCTTTGGTGCCTAAGATGTCAGTAATTACAGCATATTTTTGAATAATTCTTTTCTAATAAAAAGCCCTACACTTATACGTCACGCTTTAGGCTATATATTTTGCACGCCATTAAACTTAGGGGAAAATATTTTGGATAAAAAGCCTAATGTGGGAAAGAGACCATAAGTTGTTGCCAACATCAAGGAAGCAAGATGGCCAAGGTTTGTCATGTCATGTCATTTTGACATTTGATAATTTGACAAATGTAAAAAATATTTTTTTTTTAATTTCATGCGGATGAAGCCACACGGGAACAGCTAGTTTAGAATATAAATACTATGAAAGAAATTGTTGTCGTAACAACTAAAGAGATTTAAGAAATTAACTTTACCTTAGCAGAGGCTCTTACTAATTTAAAAAAATGAAACTCCTTTCAATTATTGATAAATACTCTTTAATGATTGTTGAATATATATTAATTTATTTAAATGTATAGTTATTAGTTGATATTGTATTTGCAAAAGATAGGTCAAAGTTAAGATGACTAGACGTCGAACGGGATGACAAGAATGTATTGCCGTACTAAGGCATTGTCAGTCACTGACTAAAATAAGTAGGTTTTACAAAGGATCTAATAAACATTTGTAGCGGAAGTAGGACAGGGAATGGGCGAAAGTTTATGTTTTTTTCTTGATGATGTTGTATGGCTTAGAAAAATCTCTCTATGAAAAATAATAAACCAGCATCCGTGAGCCGAGTTATGAACTCCTGAAACCAATTAATAACAAAACCGACTTCCAAACAAAATACACGAAAAACAAAACAAA
>NW_013526337.1:0-1014 GCF_000836215.1 Papilio polytes
ACGTATCCAGGGTGCTATTTGTCCGATCATTTGATTGCAGCTCCTTACAGCTTCATTTGCTATTTTATATCTACTTTATGCTAGTTGACGCGCGCGATTCCGTCCGCATAGACTTAAAAATAAACTTAATTAGTTCTTTGCTCTCTCTTCCCCTATGTTCTTCTAGACTATGTTCTACGTCAATGCCTAATTTTTATAGCGATCCGTTCATCCGTTTAGGCTACAACCTCTGATATCCATCTAAATTTTCGTATTTGTAATATTAGTAAGAATTAATTTAATTCTGGGAAGGCCAAAAAGATCATGATATTTATTGCTACTGTGATTGATTGACATGTTATGTGGAATCCATTTTTTTATTAAAAGAAAAGTAAGATCGAGACAGTATATTCAATTCTTCGGACCCATTGGGGTCACGAAATCGTGTGGGACGCGTGTAGCTTTAAATGAGATTACAATCGTGGGTAGTACTCGTGTTTTGTGTAATATTGTGTTAGCCATCTCAACAGACTTTACACAAAACGCAGTATTTTTAAAAGATATAAAAATAAAATTTATTTTATGACATTAATAAATAAATTATGACATAAAATATTTTTGTAATCATCTTTAAGAAGCATTTAATAAAATGATATAGTAAAAAAAGTATTATCAAAAATATAATATATCCGTACAAAGGTAAGTCTCCTTATCCAAGGCTTCTACGAGACATGTTACACCTCATATACTCTGCATTATTGCGTCTTCAATAACACATAATATTCATGTTACAAGCCATGTCACCTTTCATAAAATACTATTATATTCTTGCTAGAAATATTTATAATGCTTTCAAGGGTGTCAAATGATATTCGTCTTTTTATCTTTAACTATATAATTTTATGAACACTTGACTAAAATAAACAGTCGAAACGACCTAAATTAACTAACTATTCTATAACTAATATTCTATAACTATTCTATAACTAATATTTAGTAAAGTGCGTATTAAACATAAAGCAATATCCATTTCAA
>NW_013526338.1:0-1336 GCF_000836215.1 Papilio polytes
GAAATAGCGCGGCTTGCGGACCGACAGACAGACAAAAATTAAAAAGCGATTTTCGTCATCTTCCCGAAATCTGGAATTTAAAAAAAAATTACAAACGGACACTCCAATTTTATAATATGAAATAGATTTGTTACTTCGTTCAAAGTCCACATCGAATTTAAAAACACACTTCATTTTTAAAGAGTAAATATTGGAATATTTGTGTTAGTGACAAATGTAAAAACCGAGAAGCTTTAAGTGAAACAACCTTGTAAATAACAGAGGCTTTTTAGTATCCTAAATACAAAATATCGTACAGTTTTATAACATTTTTACGTTATTTTAATGATGTAAGGTTACACAAAAGAGCTCATTTCTCTCATAAAAGCCTTTAAAATGTAGTTTACTTCCGCTATCGATGCAATATAAGTTTTTCATAAAATCAAAAGCCTTATCGAAAGCTTTTTAAATTGCTTTATGGAATGCCTTTATTTGAAAGAAGAAAATATTTAATTAAACTTAAATTTTACTTACTAAACATTTTATTATGCTTACGGATTTCAAATATGATTTCAATATTATTATATATTTTTGCATATTATTAATACTTCCGAATCACTTAAGGTGTTAATAGTGTTAGCTTTTTAAATATTTTGATTTATTCTTAAAAGTTTTTCGTTAATCTGTGGTATTTATCATTAGTATTTATATATATTTAAAACAACAATATTGTTAAGAAAATATTAGGAAACAAAAGGAATAGTAGGGGGTAGTTTCATAAAATACATGGCAAGGAGTGGCTCGGGCGCTCAGTCTCCAAAGAGCTCAGTGTTATTCTAGTCGTCACCACGGAACGTTCGATATATTTGCATTGTCACATTAGAGTTCAGTTTGTGTGTTTTAAATTAATTTACAAGTATTTTTAGTATGGCCGTCCGTCTATATTACAAAGGAAGTCATTTTGTGGAAATAACATAACAAAGTAAATCAAATCATGGCAGAAAAATAGCTATTAATATATGATTGATATATCAAAGCTGTTGAAAAGAAAAAATCCGCACAAAAACAACCTTGTTTTTCTTGATACAATATTTAGAGGCGCACACCTTTGACTAAACCGTGGCACAGTGTTGTGTGATTGTCGATTGTTTCACAGCCTAATCAACTGTTTAATGATACAACTAAAACTCGAGTAGTGTGCGCATCTCAATATAAGCTTAAAGGAATCAAAGCGCGACTAAACAGTTATGATATAGTTTAGTCAAAGTGTGCGCGCGCTCTTAAGCTGATGGATATATAATGTGAAAATAGATTATACATTTCAAAAGCCTCTTAAGTAACGCTAGTTATACAAATT
>NW_013526339.1:0-760 GCF_000836215.1 Papilio polytes
ATGCAATAGCTTCCATCGTTAACTGCTCAATAACAACGTCCACCTTTCCAAAACTCTGGAAGACCGCCCTAATTCGGCCTTTACCCAAAAAACCCAACCCCCGAGAGTTTAAAGATCTTCGACCAATCAGCGTACTGCCGTTTTTATCAAAAATTGTAGAAAAAGTTGTTTGGCTACAACTAGCAGAGTATTTAGAAATTAATAATATACTACCTGAATTTCAATCTGGTTTTAGAAAGGGCCATAGTACAACCACGGCACTCTTGGATGTTAGTGACAACATTATCGCTGCTCAGGATGACGGCATGTGCACAATTTTGGTGCTTCTAGACTTTACAAGAGCCTTTGACTGTATTGACATATCCCTGCTTCTTTCTAAAATGACGTATTATGGTTTCGAACCAGATACAGTTAGATGGTTTCAAAGCTTCCTCACTGGCCGAGGTCAGTGTGTAGAAATAGTGCAGGATAACGGCCAGACGCGGCGATCTTCTTATAGTACCCTGGAAAGAGGAGCCCCCCAGGGAACTATTCTGTCTCCTCTTCTTTTTGTCCTATATACAACGGATATAGTCAAGTGCATACGAAGTTGTAGATATCACCTTTACGCCGATGACCTACAAGTTTATATTTCGTTTAAATCTAGCGAGTGGGCGTCAGCTGTGCGATCTCTTAACGAAGACCTAGAGAGAATACGAAACTGGGCTCAAAACAACTGCCTCGTCCTTAATCCGGCTAAAACAAAATATATCGTCTTCGG
>NW_013526340.1:0-2464 GCF_000836215.1 Papilio polytes
ATAGGAACAGTTTTAACTTTTTTTTTTTGAAGCGGCTGTACGATTATGCCAGCTCGTTTCTTAGGATCTACTAGCAGCACTATGGGATTGACATGTCTTACCCAAGACAAAAATCCCCTTTACCTAAGTAAGATTAAAAAAAAAAAACTTTTTTTTGTTTCAAAACATTTGTAACTTATCAGTAGTTGACAAATGTAAATAAAAAAAACATTGTTTACTTGTCCTATCTATCATACTTCATAGTAATGTTATAACGAAAGTTTAGATGGATGGATGGATGTTTGTTAAAGTTTGTAACCTAAACGGCTGAACGGATTTTAATGAAATTTGACACAGATGTAGTGGATAGTTTGGAAAAACACCTATGTGTTAGCCTAGTAGCCTATGCTACTCCCTTTTTTTAATTCCCCGCGAAAGGAGTTGCGGCCAAAAACTAGTAAACAAAGGATAAATTAGCTTCAAAGGTATCGGTTCGACGCTTTGTTAGTTTTTGTTTGACTACCCAAGGTTCATTAAGGAGAGCGCTGTAGTTGTTAATTACAAACTAAGTTACAACAAACGTTTACGTTGAAAAGGTCAATATTTAAAACGATTGAGTGTACCGAACTATTTTCAATGGGTATTGTTATAATATAAATCAATATTGTATAGCCCTTCAGGCTTCCAATAATCTCCATTAATGATCAGTTTTCATTTTGAATTTCATATTATTACAACTCTAAGCCCAGTGTTTTCTTACAAATTTTCTTTGACCGCAACTTTGTTCGCGTGGAATTAAAAATAGCATTAGAGTAATTAAGCCTTTATAACTCAAAGATAATGTAGTTTTGTGCAAACTAATTGATCAATTAGTAAAGTAGTTTTTGAGTTTATACCTCAACTAGCTGTTCCCATGCGACTTCATCCGCATGAAATTATAAAAATTGCATTATATTGTTTACATTTGTTAAATTATTAATAGCAAATGTCAAAATGACATGACATGACAAACCTTAGCAATCTTGCTTTTTTTAGTGTTGGCAGCAACTTATGGTCTCTTTCCCACAATAGGGGTTTTATCTAAAACATTTACCCCTAAGATTAATGGCGTGAAAATATATAGCCAAAAGCGTGACGCAAGTGTAGGGCTTTTTATTAAAAAAGTAATTATTTAAATATGCTGTAATTGCTGACATCTTAGGCAACAAAGAAGTGTGTGTTTACGCTAGTATAGATAAATAAATACAAACATTTTCC
The DNA here is from genome assembly GCF_000836215.1 of Papilio polytes. Lineage (NCBI taxonomy): Eukaryota > Metazoa > Arthropoda > Insecta > Lepidoptera > Papilionidae > Papilio > Papilio polytes. The sequence continues at coordinate 1,237 of NW_013526340.1, forward strand.
CTTTATCATGTTAGTACCTATAAATAAGTTTACATAAAAATTGGCTTTATTATTACCTACTCAAGTTGTCATTTAATATATCCTTATTGAAGTCAAAGGAAATTCCAACATAAGGAAACATTCCGGTCTTTCTGTAATAAAGCCGACAGAAAAGGCTTTCTTCAAATCTAAGAGAAATCCACCTTTATTATTCTTTTGTTATTTAGACGACAGTTTTAATAACGACTGATAATTAAATCCTAGATTAGACACCGTAAAATTGTAAACATTGACAGTTTACAATATAATTAGTGAGAATGTAAACTATCTTCTTTGTTTTAAAACTAAGCCGATTTTATTTAAATAGCTTTTACTAAATTGAATAAACAGTCTAAATTAAATTAGATTTTTTTTTCTGTTTATTACCAAAGTGTAATTATTTTTTTAGCATCTCGAAGTAAATAAATAGATGGGTAAGTAATTTCGTTTTACGTTATTTCAAAAACAATTCTTTATATCGTTTAACGTTTCCAGGAAGAAGCGAATGTAATATCAGTATATTATTGCGAAAACAACCTTTGTCAAGTCAAATGTTTGAATATGAACAGTAAAATTACAAGAAAACGTGACATGTGACATTTCAATACAATATAGAGATTTTTCGGGGATTTGAAAATAAATTACTTTGTTATTTATGTTTATTGAATTTTAAAATTTGTTTTTTACTTCTTTCATAACATAGCCCGGAAAACAATAAAACAATCAGCGGAATATCCAACAGTGAAACGATTTCTGCCCATACAGATATATAGCTGATGCTTTTATCTACGGAGGTTAAATGAAAATAAGACATATGTATAAGGAAATAACTATTAATTCTTTACCTACATTTTGTTTAACAAGTTAGTAACTTTTACTAATAGCAACCATCAAGTAATACTTTGGTTTATAACAGTTCTTCAAAACAACTCAAGTAAACTTCAGTCATCAGTTCATTTAAGCGTGACCGTTGACTTACTTTACAATGTTGTTGAAATTTTTTCGTGAAATCCTTATAGTAACGAAGGTTGGATAAAAAATCCATAGTTTACATAACGTTGGGCGCACACCTTTGACCAAATTAGCGCACAATTGTGCCATTATCGATTGTTTTGTTTTTTTTTTATATAATAAAAGGTGGCAAACAAGCAAACGGCCACCTGAATCCGCCAAAATGGCGAAGCGACCGCTGCCCATAGACATCCGCAAT
>NW_013526341.1:0-525 GCF_000836215.1 Papilio polytes
TTCTACACAAGACATAGATGATAAAGTACACCTTTTTAATTCATACGTTACACATTTATTTGATATATTTGCTCCGACTAAAACCATCGTGACAAAAACGCCTAACCCGCCTTGGATAACTGATACAATGGGGATGTTTCCTAATGTTACAAATCCAAATAAAGTTATGTTTAATATTTTAAAGACAGCATTTTAAAACCTATAATAACATTTAGAGACCTTAAATGTTTGTCTCAAATTAAATATAAATTAAAAACGCTGCAATATTTTTTACCCTCCATTACTCGATCTCAAACACCAATGACGTCACTTCGCACATGGCAGTGTGACCAACTTCAGTGAATGTCAGTGCATTTTGTAGTTATAATTTTTTTTAAATGATTATAAGAATTTTGCCCCCGAAGCAAGATATCCACTTACCTTCTCACCTGGCAAACCCTGACCAAATAAACGGTCATTTCTTAAATATACCTGGTATTCCATGTGTCAATCCGTCAACCTTGAGCTATTTTGACACACACCTCT
>NW_013526342.1:0-411 GCF_000836215.1 Papilio polytes
TCGCAGACGTACACAGATGGCCAAAGCAGCAATGAGTAAGCTAACTAGAATATGGCAAAACAGGAAAGTGTCGAATAACACCAAGACCAGACTCGTGCGTGCTTTGGTCTTCTCGATATTTCTGTACGGGTCAGAATCGTGGTCAATTCGTGCAGCCGACCGAAAGAAAATTGATGCCTTTGAAATGTGGTGTTGGAGGCGAATGTTGCGTATACCGTGGACTGCAAAGAGAACAAACAAGTCAATTCTTGAACAATTAAAAATATCGACCAGACTATCCACACTATGCTACCGACGAGTTCTGGGATACTTCGGCCATATTGCCCGTAGACAACCTGACAATCTCGATAAACTAGTAGTGGTTGGAAAGATCGAGGGCAAAAGGTCACGAGGCCGTTCACCTACCCGATG
>NW_013526342.1:439-2638 GCF_000836215.1 Papilio polytes
AGGGAGGCATGGAGGCAGCTCGTTGATGACTCGGTAAAGGCTTATCAGGGCAAGCACGACCTTCAGCAATGAAGAAACGAAGAAGAAGAAGGATTGTCGATAGGAAGTAAAAGTTTATTTTACAATTCCCTGATGAAGCATTACTAAGCTTCACTTACGATATGCAGTGGGAAATAAATAGTACATTGAAATACAAACAAAACATTCAGTGTACTTATGCCGGTGTAGTAATATTGAATCAACGACAAAAGGCGAGTGGTAGAAGTGAAGTGCAGTAACAACATTCCGGAATCTCGTGCGATGCATTGACATGTCCGAAGTATAACAGCTGATTGATGGACGTTCTCAATACATACAGACGACAAGCGTAGGTGTACGCTACCTCTAGTGGTGACTCATAACTTTAAACGTCTTATAAATTATAATATGATTTCCCATTACGTTATTTCATGTTACATGTGTAAGAAACTTGACATATATAAATTTATTTCAATAATAAAAAGAAATATGTTGGAACACTTTTACAAACTTTTCACATTTCTATACAAATTTCAAATTACCAAAATACATGTTTTTGGTAATTTGAAATCTGTATTTTTTGATTTTTGATTTTTGATTCACTTAATATGTTCAAATTAGTGTTAACAAAACATAAAGAAAATTGTACAAAATTTATATAAAAAGTACACAGGCGACAATCAACATATTGTAAATGTAAATTCTCATGTAAGTGACTGTACATGTCTTTTTGGGAATAAAAGTCTTTAAACATTAAACATGTTCACATCGTAATAGGAATTATTATAAATTATTTTTTTTTCAAAAACCTTAATTTCCTTTTTATTCGTTTCATGCTTCATAAATTTTTTTAATTAGAAAGAAAAGTACACTTAACTTTAATGACCCTTGTCATCCCAGCTTCATTTTTACGAATTAAATCCATGATAAGATCTCTAGCGTTCAAAGACTCGAGTCGCCAAAGCTTCGCGACGGCAACGTGAATAATGTCCAAGGGAAAATCCATTGCTGAGTTCCTTGTCCTATTTTATATTTTTAGGCAATGGATTTTGATTTTAAAATTGTTACTCAGTGTTATTTCTGGTAAGCGTTTATTTAAATTTTATCACAGAAAAATGTTGTTATGGTTATAATTCGAACTTAAAGCTTCAAAGCTCAATAATCGTGATGTGCCAACAGCAGTTAAAGGTGGGCGAAATGTGTATTTATGAAATTGTCCGAAAGTAGTTACCGAGCTTACGGATCTCCGCAGTCGCACGGATGTTGACGAAAAACTGGCTCCCTACAACATTATACTTCATTTCTCGGGTGAACGAATCGTATACTTGATACTTTATAACTTTGCGAATAAAGGCTGGCTGTGGGTTTTATGTAATGTTCCATTTAGAATAACCTTACTTGTAATGTTGTGGACGGAATATCATTTTTACTTTAAATCCCTCTCTTGATCCAGTTTCAAGACATTTTTGTTTAGTTCTTTAATTTTATAGTATTTACAGTACACTAGAGGTTTTAAGTTATCAAGGGTCTATGTTGTAGAGGTTTTGGGTTTTGATGGAAAGAGAACATGTTATTTTTTTAAGTTATAGAGGTTCTTAAGTTACTGAGATTTGAGTTGAGTTATCGAGGTTCTACTGTCTTTGACTAAATTATTATCAGGCCCTTCTACGGTTAATAATACATTTTCAAAAAGCACACATAAAACTAAGTTAAATGTATCTCTATGTAGTAAAATATCAAACAGAAATAGACGCAAATGCTGCAGGCAGCTTCGAACATCAACGAATTGATTGCAGCGCAAGGTAATTGTATTAACTTGTGCAAACAAAGTTAGCCATGTCGCCAACGTTGGACGATACTTGCGCTGTTTGTTAGCAAACTTTATGCCACAATGAAACAAGCGAAGTTTGATCTCTCGACAAAATTTCGTGGTTGGCAAAACGATTCACCATCCACCGACTTCAGGCGCAAGTTTCGATATCGGGCCAGTTTTAAAGACCTTTTCGATTTCGAAATACGCATTGAAATGCTTACAATGGGCAGGTCTTACTATTCTGGTCGTATTTGGTCAACTGTTGAGGCTAACTCGAGTCGCGAGACTCACTTTCCGAGGTGTTTAAACCGCTATTGAAATCTAATACATGTTTGAACGTCAAACATAAGATCTCGGTATGAATACAT
>NW_013526343.1:0-1338 GCF_000836215.1 Papilio polytes
CAAAACATTTCTAGCTTTCGCCCGTGGAAATTGATGACCTTTTACATTCGCTATGACCTGAAACTGGCAGTAGTTTCTAAAATAAAACGTTAAAAATAAAAGCAGACTATTTTTAAATATTTACTTCTAAAATTTCTATGAATAAGATAGTTTGTTACTTTCAAAATGATGTAATTATCATTACAGGTAGAACCAATTCGTTTTAAATTAGTTTTTGTCTCTATGAGACTCTACCTAAAGTAATATTTTCATAACCACCAAAAAAAAAAACAACAATATGTTTGTTACCTAAATAACTAAGTTTGTTTCAGATATTCAAGAGTTCTATGAACTCACATTATTGGACGACAACAAGTCAGTACAGCAAAAGACCGCAGAAACAATACGCATCGCTAATAAGTGGGAAGCCGATGGTACGAGACGAGAGGTAAGAACAGTAAGTTAATTTATTGTGATTAGTGATTACTTCTTACTAATACGCTTGCTAGCATGCGTTATAAAAGCATCTTTTTGTTTTGAGCATATTTTTTTAACAAAAAAATAAATAAATGCAGTAATAAACGAAATAAAATAAACGTAGCGGTTTTATTTGGCCAGTGAGTAAAACTATTTATTTGATAAATCAGAAATAACGTTGTGGCTTTTGCAAACATCCCGCGGCCTTTTCATTTTGATAGTGAACTACGTGTATTGTGTTACTGTATTATCAACTTTATTCAATAACTAGTTATTCGCGTGCGGCTTCATTCTCATGAAATTATAAAAACTTTATTTTATTGTTTACATATGTCAAATTCTCAATTGCAAGTGTCAACATTACCCATATAACATTGCTTCTTTAATGTTGGCAGCCTGTAGTTTATAGTTCCTTACTCATATGAAGGTTTTTTTTTCAATTTATTTATCCCCTAAGTTTAACAACGTCTATATAGCCTAAAGCGTGGCGTACGTGTAGGGCTTTTTATTAAAGAAAATTATTAAAAAATGCTGTGATTGCGGACATCCTACGCTCACAAAATAGTGTGTTTACGCTTTATTATAGTAGTATAGATAAGTACTAATCCTTTAGATCATGGATCTAGCGTGTAGGTAAACATATTGTTTTTAATTAATCATTCTAGTACTTGCGATATGCAGTTTTTTTTTCAGTCAAAACAAGTGTGTAGTAATTAATTCCTTGATTCCTGCCTTAAATTGTCTTGGACAAATTAAACTGTCGGAAAATTGCAATCAACTTGTAAAAATTAAAAAAGATAAGGTTCGTTAGTGAACGAGGCAACAATTTCTGGACTAAAGTTTTATTTACTGCTGTTAATTTTCCAATACAGCCGGCATCGG
>NW_013526344.1:0-946 GCF_000836215.1 Papilio polytes
GTCCCTGTCCTCGCCCCGGCCCCTGTCCCTGTCCTCGCCCCGGCCCCTGTCCCTGTCCTCGCCTCGGCCCCTGTCCCTGTCCTCACCCGGCTCCTGTCCCTGTCCTGGCTCCATGGTATCATATGCGATTGTGTGTACCGATCATGTCTTAATTGATCTGATATTTCTAAAATAGAATTTGAATTATAATAAATAAATTGAGGTTATTACTATGTTATGTCTTTTATTCATACATTTAACACTTATATTATTATACAATCATTTCATTTGAAACTTACTGATATTGCAAACATTTACCATTATATGTACAAATAATGCCGACAGACAGACACTCATACAGAATAGAGACTAGTGGGGAGGGGGGGAGGAGGAGGTACAATCGCTGATACATCTCTTCAACTATTTGTTTATTACACAAAAACCGAATGGCACGACACATCAAACCACATATTAAGTTAAAGATCATAGTGCAATTTCAACCTACTTTTGGTAAATAGAATGCTAGTAATGCCCAGTTTATTTATATTTATTTCAGTCCAGTTCCACAATGGCATACAAGTGGTAAAATGTTAAGAAACTCTTGAAGTCACTCGGTGTATTCCAATGTAGGTTACGCTTGTAATGTAATGTAATGCGGAATTTGTTCGCTGGGTTGAAATAAAGCATTGCGATACGACTGCGGCTTCAGCGAGGTCTCGGAGCGGTCACACTTCACACACGCACTCTCCTATGGGGCTACTTTTACCTCGTATTAATGTAGCTACACTTTGGACCTTCAGTAAAGCTTTTACATGTATCAGGATGTAGTTCGGCGCTGACACTCGGCCGCACGAGTATGAGGTCTCGAAACCGGACGCAATCTGAGAGGTCCAACCCTGAGTTAGAGATCCGGATGTAAAAGTATAATTTAGATTAGAGTCAGTAGGGGCGGTGGCGGCGCGCCTGC
>NW_013526345.1:0-881 GCF_000836215.1 Papilio polytes
GGATCTGGGGCTCGGAAAGCTGGCAGGTCCAGTTTAACCAACTTTTTCCCCTTCTCTTCAGACCCTAAAAAGCAAAATAGACCAAAGTCTGGGCCCACAAGAAAAGCAGTGAATCCAACTTTGCAGTCGTCCTTCTTTTGCGTTCCCCTCAAGCTTAAAAATTCAAGTGACAACATAAAAATTGGTATAGGATCTGAACGTGCAGATCACAGCGTTAAACAGAATTTTATAAAAGTAGACAACGCAAGGCACCTCAGCAACGTGGCATCGCATCCACACAAGCGCTGTAAATACATGGGCTATATCAACCCACTGACGTTACCAAAAGACGCCACAGATAAGGTTAAGAATTTAGATAAACTGATGGACTCGAAAGTGTAACATCACTGCTTTTATAACATTTCTTTATTAAATTTTCAGATTTTATATTAAGTACAAACTAATTTGCTTTAATCTCAAATAGTTTAAGTCAATATACTATTCAAGCATCAATACTCGTTTTATTCCATTATGCCCCAACTGCTTAATTTTTATAGCTTGCGCCAAAAGAAACAATACGCGAATGCGACATCGCCCTAGGACTTAAGATGGTATCTCGTTAGTTGAATCTGAATATGTATGGAACACACTGACCTTTTGCTATTTGGTAATACTAGTTTCTTGGAATGCAAGAGAAGAATGTATAACTATAGATAGGGATAGTATAGGCAATAGGTAATATACCAACGACATGTAATTATCACGAGAGGATAACCAATACAGTTGCATCGTCCTTTCAGCAAAAGTGGTGAAGAGACGCATGAGCCGGCAGGCATGGCAAATAGCTTTGAAACTACCGAGGCTGACACCGAGCGAGCCGATGAAGATGAAGCCGGAGAGGA
>NW_013526346.1:0-990 GCF_000836215.1 Papilio polytes
ATGGAAAAAGAAAGGGAAAGGAACCAAAATTAGTCTTCCGGCACCACACTCATCAGACTGTACGCGGAATTGCTTCCACTTCACGCCTGTCTTGTGTGGTCGAGTTATTCCTGAGAGCCCTACAGTGCGAAGATGTTAAAGCGGGCTCTACCACTGTTAACCTAACTTAGGGTAGGCTCCCCCCTTAGTGGGGACCTATAGCTGGTGATGAATGTAAATGAATGAATTGTCAGAACGCGTATATCACAATGTTTCCCGTCAATTTTTATGCCATGCCCCTTTACATTACTAAAAATTAACCCCCATACATACTTTTTAACATTAAAACGTCCATAGTAACAAAAAAATAATTCTCAACCTCCTCACTGTTTAGAGCAATGAATTGTCTTTTTTTATAAATAAATATGATTTAATTTATTTTTAAATTGCCCCTTATATTATCCAAATTTAAATATAAATTAACTCTTTCTCAATTGTACTTTATATTTTCTAGTACTCTGTACTCTGTAGTACACGTCATTCCCGAACATCCTGTATCCAAGCTACCAATTACAACCAATTATTACCACACTAAATGTCCATTAATATACCCTTAAGTAAGATTAAGTATGAGAAATACAACTGTGCTTAATTTAATGTTCACTTAACGGTCAAATGTAGAATTAAGTTATAACTTAATCTGAGATTAAATAAACAATTAGGAATAAAATCACTTTAAAATAAATAAAAAAATCAATATTACATTTAGGTATAGGGACAGTATCTAATTGGGAACGGAGATCAAAAAAACACCTTTTTACGACATACTTAAACGACCATTCATTCATTCAATCATTCATTCATTCGATTCCTCATTACCATACAAGACCGTACAATCCGGTCTCAGAGACAAAAAGTTCTGCACCCCCTCCGCAGTCACACCAGTTCCCCTAAAATCTAAAAACTCCAAAAAAGGTGCGGCAGTCGCTAAATGAGTCAAACTCCTGTCAG
>NW_013526347.1:0-1633 GCF_000836215.1 Papilio polytes
CTTTACGCCCGTCAGCTGTAGAAATGCAATACCAATTTTGTCGACAACATCCACACAAATATTCGTAATAACCCCTCGGAATTAAGATTGATTTTGTACACTATTAAAGATTTACACTTATCTACTTAAAAAATATACGGAACATTGGTTTATCCGGGGTAATAAAACTTAACATTATGGTGGTACCGTCTGTAATTGGATTCCTGCCTTTATTCGCCGACCCAATTCCGAGCGATTAATCGGTCCCCGTACCTTCGAGAGCAGTATCGGAATCCTTCTAAATGTCATTAAACCGAATATAATACGTAACATAATTACTGTAACAAAGTAATGAGATCCGAATGGCTTGGGCTAAATTTTATGGTCCAATTCACGCAATCAACTGAAATCGCGTACGAGTAGGTATTATATGCCATTAATATTTTTATTTGGTACATACAGTAGAGTATAATGGTATGGGCATTTTAAGGGAGACGAATCGCATGTTACAAGGATAACTTTATGAGTGTGGAGGTACACCGGTAAGGGTAGACCTACCAAGCGATGGATGGATTGAGTGAAAGATGACATGATCAAGAAGGGAGTGGTGACTGAGATGACGGGTGATAGTTATTTGGAGGATCGAATACCGTGTATCAGGAGATCAAGAGGATGACACAAAAGATGGAGGACTCAAATTTGATCCATTGGCAAGAACTAACTTAGTTTTTTACTTTAAAAGAATTCTATGGTGGCTCTTAAGAGATAACTAGTTATTAAGTAAGACGTAGGTTGTGTGTCAAAATTAGTTACACCCACATGCTTCGTCTGCAATATTTCTTATGATTTTAGTACCTGTTGTATTTTGATTACCTCCAGAGCGAGAAAAACTCTGTAAAAACAGTGTGTGGTGTAATTACTTTACAGCTTGCTTCATTGGACACACGTTTTAATTTCTATCTTTACGCTTGTTGTTTAAGAAAAAAGTGCTAGTTATTTTTTTCATTTAATTTCTTCGAACAATGTGTAATTTTGCTGGATGTATTTAAATGTTGTGTGATTAAAAAAGTTTGCTGCATGAATAGCGGGAAAATAGTGATAATAATTACGCATGCTGCGATAATTTAACCTACTTCTAGTTTATTGGGCGTTTTAATATAGCTATTATTCAAATCGGTGGACAATTACAACAAAAATATTTTTTTTAATATTACAGATGAATCTTAAGAATTATCGATAAAAAATTGTTCAAGATATTCGTGTCTTTTACCATAACTATTAGACGTTACTGGTTCGCCTTGAGCTCTATGTCAGATTGATAAATTTCAATTCGAGAATATCTTATAATATCGAAGAATATGCACGTGCAAGCGGCTGTTCATACGATCCTATTAAAAAGCGACGTCAGTCAAAAGGCTCATGTTTATTCAATACAATAGCCACTTGTACATTGTTGCTTCCAACCTTGTAGAACTTGGCTAGATTAAAAGTGGTAATAGGATAAAGCATTAAAAAATCCTTGGAAATTAAAATTGGAGAGAAATAAGATGCTAAGTACCATATGTGTACAATATCGTTGTATATACGTTTGTCCATCTAACTCTACTGGGTAGGTGTGTTGGGTACATTGCTCCACAATCGAGTTGCATAATGT
>NW_013526348.1:0-814 GCF_000836215.1 Papilio polytes
CAGCCCCGTCAGTAGCCGACCCATACATTCCGCGTCCATTGCCTTTTTACACAAACCGTATTTATTACAAGGATTCATTTTCAAATACAATGGTGAAATAAATGTTTTTATAATTATCTACCTCATCACAATTGAATACGAGCACAAGGCGACCAACGAGGCCCCCAAGCGCCTTCACGGATTCTGTTTTGCCAGTCCCAGCCGGCCCGAAAGGATTGCCCATAGAGCCAAAATATGATGCCTAAAAGTAAAAAGACAAGACTTTTTTTTATTATTCATCCATAATCATTTTTAAATATAAACATGGACAATTTTCTTTATTGCATTCAGTTTACCTGTGTTAATATTAAAAAGCACTCGTCAGCAAGTTGAGTGCGTACGAACTGGCCGGTGTTAACGCCGAGATACTCATACGAATATGATATTTTAGCCAGGCCCATTTCAGCAATTATTTCTTTCGTATCTCTTAGGTAAAATCTGAAAATTGCAACAAATCCTAAATGTATGACAATCGTTATAAAGTGCCTTGTATCTAAGAATTATGTTACAGCAGACGTAGACATAACAAGTGCCTTGCCTTACAACATTGTATTCATGATAGTTGCAATGCTTTGTGTGCTTGGCTATTGTATTACTGAGTAGACATTATCCACAGCTAGACATTGGTCTGGACTCTTATCTAATAAGCAAACCTTTTTTTCTTGCAAACATATTGTTACCGATGTAGACTGTTAGCATTTTTAAATAATATTTAAATTACCTGAGTTGCTTCTGCCAAAGCCAATCACTAGTGGAAGTTATATTGTTGTCTATA
>NW_013526349.1:0-589 GCF_000836215.1 Papilio polytes
CCCACGCACAGCGCACAAAGCAATGTACTTTGTCATAGGAATGTTTCGTAACAGTGTCCAAGATAATGTTTATGTCAATCAAACCGAAGCTTTGAGCTTACTGAAACTTGTAGTAAATGATGACCACCACTTTATAAAAACGATTTCAGATATTGCCTTTGAATAATAGATATCAACGAAGGCACGATGCCGACTAGTGTTCGCGGGAAAGAATGAGAAGACCATAAATTCTAGTTTACGCTTATAAAAATTCTACAACTTGTGCTATTCTTGAACTATGAATTATATACGATCTATGACAACATTACTTAACAGATATAAGTAATAACAGATATAAGACATAACGGGTCCGTTATTACGCAATGGTTTAAGTAAATCACATGAAACCTGTCCGCAGTCAGATCATTATCCAGTAAAATGTTTGAGGACCAAAGAGGTGATAAGTGACACTTAGAAACACTAACTTAAGCAATCATTAATTAACAAAAATGGCCAAAGACTAACTAAAATTTAGACAGAACATTTTTAAGTGTTGTTTTAGTCTATATTTTGCAACAATTCATGTCTATGAACCTGCTAACCGACAATT
>NW_013526350.1:0-253 GCF_000836215.1 Papilio polytes
AACGCCCCCGTATGAACGGCTTCATAGAATCCCATACGTTCTATTTTACGATACGCGTTATGCACTATGCGCTATGCGCTATGTGCATAATGCGATATGCGATTTTCGATTTTCGAGTTTCGAGTTTTCGATAAGCGATACGCGTTATGTGGTATGCGCTATGCGCTATGTGCTATGCACTAAGCGCTATGTGCATAACGCGATATGCGATTTTCGATTTTCGAGTTTCGAGTTTTCGATAAGCGATACGCGT
>NW_013526350.1:340-527 GCF_000836215.1 Papilio polytes
TATGCGTTATGCGCTATGCGCTATTCGCTATGCACTATGCGCTATGCGCTATGTGCATAACGCGATATGCGATTTTCGATTTTTGATTTTCTAGTTTTCGATAAGCGATACGCGATATGCGCTATGCGCTATGCACTTCGTGCTATGTGCATAACGCGATATGCGATTTTCGATTTTCGAGTTTCAA
>NW_013526351.1:0-1089 GCF_000836215.1 Papilio polytes
ATGAAATGCAGAAAAAACACAATTGAGTCAACCATCAATCGAGATTTAAGTAATCTTTAGGAATTACTAAAAGCCTTTTAATATCTTTGGAAGGACCATGAGTGTTCAGCATTTTTATAACAATAATTAAAATTATAATCGGGCAACACTAGAACATCGGCATAGTCGTCCCATCCCTATCTGACAGATGTAATAGGGTATGTTAATTAAGGCGCCGACCCTACGGAAGTAGGATAAGGCGATGATAACATATTTAAGCTTTGATATCAAATGTTTTTTGTGTGGCAACTTTGTGCAATAAAAATGGGTCTGACAGTTTTTCAAAAGACAGAATCGTAATTTAATTGGTGAGGGGTATACCTGACTTGCGGGCACTCAGCGACAGTGAGCACGGTGTGCTGTGCGGTAGAGTGCACGCGGGGCGCGGGGTCGCCGCACGCGCGCAGCAACTCCGGGAGCAGCTTGTCGATGCAACGCCCCACTTCCGCCGCACACACCCTGTAACACATATTTTAAACTGTGTAGAGAACGTAAACTAAAACATGCATTTACGTTTATACTGAGTTAAATAGCTAACAACAGACATAGGTGAATGTTATTTAGATTACCAGAATGATCTGTTTCAATACATTAGACTTCCGTATTACTCAAATTTGGTTCATCACTATATGTTCCCACTGAGGGACTCGGAACCTATCCTAAGTAAGGGGTGACTATGCCATTGTCATCCACGCTGCAATGCTCGTTGGTTGACTTCACATATGTCTTTGAATATCTTCGCCGATATGTGAAGACATCACGATGTTTTCATTCACCGTAAGTATTTTGGTAAATCATGTACATATGAAAATCAAAATCACATTGGTACATGACGGAATTCGAACCCAACACCTATAGATTCCAAATAAAGTGCTTAAACCACTGAACCACCGGACCTCTTGTTTTGGTTGGTTGCTCTTTAGTTGGTTACTTGTGCCATAATAAGGAGCTAGTCATATTTATGACAAAAGAATCTTGTTACATTACCTGTCGGGAACAAATTCCTTGAAGAGTGCAATAACAACTTCATTAGCCAGACTGTAGACAGAG
>NW_013526352.1:0-512 GCF_000836215.1 Papilio polytes
ATTATAAATGCAAATGTTTATATGGATGGATGAATGTTTCTTAGAGTTTGTAGCCTAAACTACAGAACGGATTTCGATAAAATTTGGCATAGATGTAGAGGATAGTCTGGAAGAACACATAGCCTACTTGCATTTGTTTTTTTTTAATTCCGCGCGGACGGAGCCGCGGGCGACAGCTATTAATATTATAAATGCTAATGTTTAGATGGATGGATGTTTGTTGGAGTTTGTAGCCTAAACGACATAACGGATCTCGATGAAATTTGGCATAGACGTAGAGGATAGTGTGGGAGAACACATATTTGATTTTGATTCATTTATTTCCACGCGGACAGAGTCACGGTCAAAAACTAGTATAAGTATAAATTATGATAAACTCAATGTTGTTAGCAAGCAATGAGCTCACCAGATCGATCAGCACTGCCGTAACTCCTGGAGCCAGGGGTGGGGGGAGTGTCGCCGCGGGAGACCAGCGACTCCAACTGTTCTACACCACCAGCTGGAAATACAGG
>NW_013526352.1:774-1912 GCF_000836215.1 Papilio polytes
TTTCTCGCTCTCTCTCGCAGCATCGCCTGTCTCTCTTCCTCTGTCATTGGCTGAAATTCATTAATGGAGACGAAAATTATTTTCTAACATTTACAGGTACGAAAACAAACAGAAAAAGAAAAGAAGGACATTAAAAAAGTAAACAGAAGTGACAACACAATCTAGAAAACAAAAAGCAAAATCATCCCTTTCCGTACCTTTTTCGTAGGACTTGCGTCTCCGTTCCTCAAACCATTCACCATCTCTGTTTTATTTACTTCTTCTTTCTCTTTCGAGTTCTGCCGTCTGTTCTTCTCTTTCTCCCTCGCTTCCCTTTTAGTAGCCTCTAGAAGTTGCCTCGCGCGCTCTTTCAGCTCATCATGTCGCGACAGTAATTGCTGTGACGTCACAAGGCAAAGCGTCGCCCAATCGGAGCGAAGCATTCAATCCAACGGACCAATCACAAGGAAGCAGGCAATCGCGGGCCAATGGGAACGCCAGGGTGACCACACGCACGTTTCAAAGCGGTGTCGTTGGCGGGAATGGAAGCAAATGGAAAGTGATGCGATCAGTCAATTTACTTTTTGATTAAAGATACACACGTCAAAACTGAATTAATTTACACAAATTTGCAAGTTAAAGTGTTTTTAACCTTACTTTTTACTAATATTATAAATGCGAAAGTTTAGATGGATAGATGTTTGTTAGAGTTTGTAGTCTAAACGGCTGAACGGATGTCGATGAAATTTGCCACAGATGTATAGGATAGTCTGGAAGAACACATAGACTTGTTTTTTTAATTCCACGCGGACGGAGTCGCGGGCGAAAGCTAGTAATTTAATAGATTTCAATTAAAATGTACAATGAATGATGATGGTATTGTGTTTTATTCAAAATTTTTTCAGCTTAAAACACAAACGCACTCAAAAATAAAAACCCAAAAGTATAAAAATACCAAAAGCATGAAAATTATCAATTTATACCGCTATTTATTTCAAAGCGTTACAAAAATGATATTTCTAACCTATTTGGAATTATCGCTTCACTCAAAACGACACAAAAATATCCATACATACAAAATATCTAAGGTTATACTCACGGGTGTGGGTTTAGGCAGATCTGGTACCGGCGTCTGCTCCTCCTGAGGAGTTGTCTGCGG
>NW_013526353.1:0-674 GCF_000836215.1 Papilio polytes
AGTACACGTGCGGAAAACGGAAGCAGACTGTTATACTGCATCCGAAGCTTCATGAGTTTATTCATACGGTTATGGTAATGCGTCTACACAATGTATGATACAAGAGTTGTGACAGATGGCTAACCCATTAGCCCTTAGTATAGAGGACGATTTTAGTTGCTAAGCGATATAATATCATAGAGGTTTTCAACTAAACGCAGCGCACAGAAAATTCTTCACAAGAAAATTCTGCACGCATAGACCGCCAAAGTCACCTGACGCGGTGGGTATATGTCACACTAAAGTAAACTGTTTTACAGTGGTAGAGCACGCTTTAACATCACACGAATGGCCCGGCACGACCGGTGCAAATCACCACATAGAAGACAGACGTGAAGTGGGTGCAATTCCTCGTTTAGACGGATGAGTGTGCATGACAAAAGCTTATTTTGTTCCATTCCCTTCCACCTTTTTCTTATAAGATTAGACGGTAAAGGTTACACATAGGAAAAGGAAATATCTTATTTACTTGCGTCTCCTCTGTCGAATAAGGGTACGCAACGCATATGTAATTACGGATGACTATGCCAATTTGTTCGTTTGCAATACTGCTATCTAATTAGTTATTTGTAGGAAGAGGTGGGTTTGTCACGTCGCAATAAACAAGGCAATTTCTCCAGAAGCCATTCGCCACT
>NW_013526354.1:0-552 GCF_000836215.1 Papilio polytes
GCATTTTTTCACGCCGAGAATGAGGCGAGATTACAGTATAAAGCGGCGTTTACACAATTGAGTAAGTATAAAGTGAATTGTACATGTTTCATTCATAAAATAAGTAATGTTTTCCTACAACTGTTCTTAACCATAGCAAAATCATTATACTGCCATGAGTATCTATAATTTAAATGCTGTTAGGGTAATAAGTATATTAATAATAATGATTTAAATATCAGTGTTGTTCTTTTAGATCACAGAATGCACAACATAAATCCCAAACAAACGGTCTGTGTTTAAAACTTTCATTACTAAGTTTTAAATCTTAGTTAAGATTTTAAATTGAAATACAAAGGAAGATTTTTCTTCGTATTAATAGATTATTTATTCGTATACCTATTAATAGTAGCAGCTATTTCTTGAGTAATAAATATAGCAAGATTGAATAAAACTCCATACGTCATGATTAGTTTTGTAGTTACCTTAAAAAGAGATTAACTTTGACTACTCGTGCTAATTTTAAATTTTTACTGGTATTGTAATATTTTTCAAAAATTATTTCTTGTATAC
>NW_013526355.1:0-1229 GCF_000836215.1 Papilio polytes
CGTTCAGCCGTTTAGGCTACAAACGCTAACAAACATCCATCCATCCGTCCATCCATCCTTCCATCCCTCTATCCATCCATCCATCTAAACTTTCGCATTTATAATTTTAGTATGTATAATATTAGTATGATTATATAAGTAAGAGTAAGATAGATACCAAATTAAATAAACCATTAGCTTATTATGTTTAATAAAACGATCACCATAATCAAATAGTTGATAATAAATTTGTTTATAAAAAAACTTTTGCTTACAATTCGGATTAATCCAATGCATAAAATGAGGATTGTTATGAACCATGACTCGGATGCTTCACCCATTACGCTGTCGTGTATTTACTACGCAAATCATAATGCAACCAGTCTTATGTTATTTTATTAATAAAAACAATCATTATTAAACTACATGACATTAAAATTAAGAGATTTTTAATTAATATAAATATGATAATTAATAATTACAAGCATAATTAATTATTCTTGTTAATGTAAAACGAAAAGTTGAGTGTGTGATTAAATTGTTGATAGTTTTAATTTAAAAATTGTCGAGGATAAGTTAATTAATGTAATTTTAAACTAATATTCGTAATAGAGAAGGTAAGGAGTAAAAGGTTAGCATGGTATGGGCATGTTATGAGGGATGAATCGCATATTACAAGGAGAACGTTAGTTATGAGTATGGAAGGGTACATCGGTAGAGGTAGAAGTAGAAAGAGATGAACGGATTGCGTAAAAGGTGACATGATCAAAAAGGGAGTGATAAGTGAGATGACGTATGATGGAGTTTTGAGGAGGACAAAAACCTGTTGCGCTGACTCTACGGGAGTAGGATAAGAAGAAAGATGACGTTTAAATTCCTATACATATATTATTTTTGGTAGTTCTTTGAATTAATTTCAATTCGAAAACTTAATTTTATTTTTAATATAAGGTGGCAAAGGAGCAAGCGGCCACAGATATGGAAAGCGACGCTGCCCATAAACATTCGCATTTGCGTTTGCAGATGCGTTGCTTACCCTTAATTGACGGAGAAGGAGACGCACATAAAAAGGAGATTTCCCCTTCCTATGCATCTCCTCCACCGTCAAATCCACTTTTCCTTCTCATAATTTTCTCTTGAGAAAAGGGTGGAAAGGGAAAGGGACTAAATTTAGGCCTCCGGCACCACACTCATCAGTCGAAACGCGGAATTGCTTCCACTTCACACCTGTTTTCTGTGTGGTCGTGGTA
>NW_013526356.1:0-603 GCF_000836215.1 Papilio polytes
GTTCGTTTGCCACCTTAGTGTATAAAAAAACGTAAATTCAAGATACCCTAGAGCATTCTTCTTCTTCTTCGAGTGCCATCTCCTATCGGAGGTTGGCAACCATGGCAACTTTAATCTATGATCAAAATCCATTCAGCCGTTTAGGCTACAAACTCTAACAAACATACATACATCGAAACTTTCGCATTAATAACATTAGATGTCGCTTGAAGTTACTTTACCAAGATTCTAATGCTCATTACTCATACTTTTATACTGATTCAGTCCTTAAATCTCTCTCGAGTGTGGTAACAACTGATATTCATTTAATTCTACTGAAATTCCATTGGAAAATTAATCAATTTATGGCAAATCGAAATTCGTTAATAAACGTTGACAGTTTTATTGGTCCGATCTGGTAATAAATGACGTTGGATTTACGTGGTTTAATCGGATCGTAAATTGAGCCTACAATGTAATTAAAAATGTTTCTGACTTAGTGAAGTCACTAGTAATTTAAAGTTAAATTGACCCATTGATAATCTTAGTTCAACTTCTTTCATGTATAAAAACTATATGTAGGCAAAAAATCAAAAAGCAATACCAACTTTTCACAAGCGCTCG
>NW_013526357.1:0-524 GCF_000836215.1 Papilio polytes
CGCTGGGAACTCGCTTGATAGATGCGTTTAGGGTCAGGAGTATCGATGTTACCCAATCGACAATCGTGTGGGTAAAGACATGGGCGCCGCGCATAAAGTACAATGTTTTTACATGTGTCGTGATTCTTTAATAGTTCTTAGCAGTATTTTTTGGTTGCATGAAGTGTATAACTTGGTCAATGTAATATAGATGTATATGAAATTATGTGACGTCATAAGTGCTCTATGTTTTTAGGAAAAGACGCGTCGCCTATTATTTCTCTTTGTTATTAAATTACATATCTAAATTAAAAGATACTTAATTTTTCTATTTAAGTTATAGTTTAATTACGATTACTTATTGATCTTACTTCTTAAAAATTGTTAAAACTTGCCCTTATTAGTATTAATTGATAATTAGAAACACTTCTAGTGTATTCATTCATCGACAAACAACATACCATTTACCTAACATAGTAAACGATGTTAACGTACTATAACATTTTTATTCTTTATAGATACGAAAATAGTCGAAGTTGTTACAT
>NW_013526358.1:0-534 GCF_000836215.1 Papilio polytes
CAACACTTAAGTACCAGCGATTTTCATTTTAAAATAAAATAAATGTACGTTTCGTTTATTGGAGTTATTGCCGGAGTTGTAGTGAGGTAATTAACGTTAAAGCTTTATAATTAAAAAACATGTAAGTAATTATTTATCAATAATTTAAACTTAGAATGAAAATGAGCAAAATCAACTTTTTAAATTGATATTTTAACAAATGTTACATACATTTATATTACGAAGTAAAACAAATATAGGCATTTCTATTCCAATCTTTTCATATTGAGACTTGGTTTAATTATATTAAAATTAAAAAAAATGATGAATCAACATTAATATTAAAATAGTAAATAGGAAGAGGAAAAGTAAAGATGTAGCAAAAAGTTTTGGACATTTTGATATCTGATCTTCTTCACATCGTAAAGAAATAAAAATATTTCTCTATACTAAGACAATCATTCGTTTAAGTGGAAGAACATATTACTTATAAATAATCTTCACCTACCTACCTAAATCTTTTGTATTCAACACTATTCGTAATGTTATCTTTCT
>NW_013526359.1:0-60043 GCF_000836215.1 Papilio polytes
AAATTCTGTTGTATTTCCAAATAAAACTATATATAAACCAAACAATGTAGACAAATAAATTTAAAATAATATCTACATTTTAGGTTTGTGATTAAAGAAGCACATGACTAACACAATTATGATTAGAATATTTCCTAATTTTACGAAATAAATTCGAACATCTATGAGATAATCAATTCGCGTCTGATGTGAATTATTATGATGAGGCAGAAATCGTAAATTGAATTTGGTTACAACGTAATGAGTTCTTGTCGGCCGGATCCCAAGCTTATGTACCTTGATCTTAAATACGATCACGTACTGTTCACTTGATTTATGTACACCGACTACCTGCAATATAACTGATTACCGACTTGAAGCCGAAATTTTGTTTGGCGAACCCCTAACGGATCGAGCCGTAGGTAAAAAGGGACTATAGACTGACATTTTCGTTCAATATTCAATGTAATGTGGGAACATGTTTTCGGATAATGTTGGAATATACATACTTAACTTACATAGTTGAGAGCGCTACTCGTTTTATTTTCACAAAAAGCCGAATTTGTACGATTTTTTCTTTGTTCTGAATGTTAACTGCATTTTATCATGTGACAATGATTGTTTTACATTTAAACCTGCGAATATAAAAGTCATTGTGTCTCTATATAGCACCAACATAACATATGATATTAATATATTGTTTGCGCATTACTGACAAAATAATAATACTATAACTAAATACTAAAACGTGTTTTTTTTGTTCTCCTATGACGCAATGACCCAAAGTGAGTGAAATTCAACTTTTGTTTCTTTAGTTGATAATTCTATTTCCCTTTTAGATGTTCTTGGACTCCGAGACATACAGATCACGGTACCGGAGGCGGTGGGCGTGGGCACTAACGCGGTGTTGGGCTGCCGCTGGGCGCTTGACACCGGCGAGGCGCTTTACACCGTCAAATGGTATCACGGTGCTCAAGAGTTTTTTCGATTCGTGCCAAAGGAATTGCCTAATACGAGAGTATTCTCACAAACCGGTATCAACGTGGATGTAAGTTAATTGTTGTAATCTATTGTCCACTTTTAGATGTTTTTTATGTTTTTTCCTGAGTTTATTAAAATAAGAAAAACACACGAATTTTAAAAGCAATTATTCTAAGCTTGGAATGTAATAGTAGAATAATAGAATAGATAGAATCTTGATCGAAACATGACAGCTTTGTTTTAAGATTATATCTAACTGATATTATAAATGCAAAAATTTAGATGAATGGATGTTTGTTAGAGTTTGTAGCATAAACGGCTGAACGGAACTCAATGAAATTTGGCATAAACGTAGAGCATAGTCTTGAAGAACACATAGGCTACTCACTTTTGTTTTTTTTTGCTAAATTCCACGCGGACGAAGTTGCGGGCGAAAGCTAGTTTAATTTTTTTTTAAAGTAAATAACAATAACATTTTATCTTTACTTTTGGTGTAAGGATCACAGAGCGGAATGTCGACGTCAATTATGTGAAGCGTATTACACAAATTTTCCATCCTTTCCTGTTTCCCATTTTTAATGTCAGAGTTAATTCTATCATTTGAAAGCAAAATGAAATATTTACATTGAAGACATTAAATAATGACAAGTGTTAATGTTCATCTTAATTACCGAGTAAATGAAATAAATTGTGTAGAATTATAACCCTCATTTGATTTAATCTACGTGTTTTGAAAGAAAATATCTACATAAGTTATATTTTATTATTGAATAAGTACTCTATAAATTCTAAGTGCAACTCTTTACTCGACTCGCCTTTTAATAGACCTTAGCAAATATAAAACATGCAAATAGAAATGTTTCCTGCTTCAATGAAACTTGTGCGTTACATTTTAATGAAGCAAAAAGTTGGAGCAAATACAAAACTGTTTACTATATCAAACAATATTAAAACGTATTCAAAACATGTTGTACAAGTTTTACAATAAATCGTCCATTATTAATTGTTTTTACTCACAAAATTCCTCCATAAAATCATAATTCTATTTTTAAAAATTAACATGTAGTTGTATAAGTGTGTCAGTAAGAACTCGCACACATCTTTGACTAAATTTTCACATAACTGTTTAGTCGCGCTTTCATATAAAAATAAACTATCGCACAACAGTTGTGCGATAGTTTATTCAAAGTCAATATAACATTTTGTAGGTAATGTATGTATGTACAGGTGTCGAGATCAGGTGCTCAACAAGTTGTGCTGCGCGAGGCGACACGAGGCCTGAGCGGCCGCTACCGATGCGAAGTATCCGCAGACGCGCCTTTCTTTCACACCATCTACAAGAGCGCATTTCTACGTGTTATAGGTTTGTCTTTCATACAAAGAACAAGTTGGTTACTTGATGATAGACGTCCGTTAACCATAGATATCTAATACAATATTTAATGACTCCCCTATGGTTAAATTGCAATGGGTAGTAATAAATTAAATTACGATTTCAATCGCAATCAAAATAAACCTTTTCGTTAATCAAGTTTGTCATTTGATTTTTCGAAAAGGAAATTAGTATTACGGCTGGTTCGGACAGTTTCTACGGTAAATTAAATGTTTCAAACTTGCCCTAGATTGTATCCGCGCGAACGTATAAATAACACGAACAATCCCATCGAGCCTTTGTACAACCCTAATCGTAAATCAGAACTATTGGTTGGCAATAAATACGGGCATGGAGCAATAGAGATGTTGAATTAGGGTTTATCTTGTTTAACAATCGTTTTTGAATTAGCGTTATATAGTAGATTAACCACACACGTTACTATTAATATAGGCTTTATAACTTTCTACAAAGCTGACTCAAAAATACATATATTTAATTAAATTTAATTTAATAATTGTAGTTACTTCCTATCCTTCGACCATCAATGGTACGTTTACGTGTATTTTGTTTTACCATGTTTTATTTCTAAACATGATGTTAGTAGAATGAAGAATATTGACGAGTTAGCAAACATTTGGTGGAGGAGAGAATTAATGAGTTGTTCCAAAACTCGACGTTTTCATATCGTAGTTGGAGCGTTGAAACCCCACGGTGCGGGCGAACAAACACTTGAAAGTTTTCTCTACTAGCTTCACCGTAATAGAAATCGTAGAGAACTCAAACCGCGACAAGCTCTTACTTCGAACGCTTAGTTCCTTGATTGTTGAATAAATTACTCTAAACAAGAATCACGACACTAACAAAAGCCAATATTTTAGTAAGTACTTTTAATATTGATGGTGCAACAAGGCAAACGATTAGTCACAAAAAAATCTTTTAGAAGTAGACTTGTCTATCTTTTACATTTAATTTCGTTGGTATTTGAGCGTAATTGTCCCGTGAAGCCACCGAGGAACCTCTACCAAATAACATCCCTAGCTAAGGTTCCCGAGGGAGCGTTCGGATTTCAAACTTAGTTACACTTAAAGTGGTTTTGACCGAGGTACTTTCGCGCTCTGAAACGTAACTGTACTTACTTCATTGGACAAATACTATATAAATAATTTAACAAGTATCATTTAACAGTAATCTTATTTACAAAATATAAATCTATAATAATATTATAAAGAGGACAAATCTATATTTTTGTATGTAATGAAATAACTCAATAACTATTGGCCCGATTCCAAAAAATCCTTCATTTTTAAAAAGCTAAATACGTTATCAGTGAGAAATATAGGCTATTTCGCGAAATCGCGAGCAACGACTAGTTTATTATAACTTGAATTTAATTCATACACTTATAATGCTTCTTTATTTAGAGGATGATCTTCTGTTCTAAGATTTACCGACAACGAAGCCGAAAGTGCGTGCCCAAAAGAGCTGGTACTCGGCGGGAGATATGCTGAGAGCAAACTGCACTTCCCCACCCTCTGACCCACCCGCCAATGTCACTTGGCTTGTCAATGGATATGAGGTATATAATACCATTTATTCTAATCAATTTATGTATCGTATGTTCCAATATGTATACGTTTCATGCATAGTATAGGCTCTGCAAATATCTTTAAGATGGATTGTGTCTGTTAATATGCTCTTATGTTTTGAAAATAATATTTTTATTTACGTTTTGTTAAGTGAGCGGAAATGTATGAATAGTTATATTAGGATCTACAGTATGTTTGTTATTTTACTGTTTGTATTAACATCTTTCCTTTCCAATATGAGTCTTGACGTGACGACTTAGTAATTTTGGAGATATAATGTCTTAACGATGTTTTTTCTATTAGGTAAAAGGACTGGACATTCCAGTTATTGACACATATGAGCGCAGTAAGCCGACATTGAGCGAATCATCGCTCGAGGACGCCAACAGAATTATATTTAGTCCGTGGGACGCAATCTCAGGCTACGAGGAAGCGGTCACAGATAATGTAATAGACATACCTGGTAATATCGCAGAATTGCAAGGCGCTGCTGAAAGTAGTCGGAAAAATAAAACAGAAAGTACAATGCCCATATTCTCAAAATACGATGACAACAAATTTAATAATTCCGAAGATGAGAAGTGCAACAAAACATCTTCGTTTAGTCAACTTGTGATACGTGTGCAGCCGTCACATTTTCAAAAGGTTAAATTAAAATAACTTATTTAACAGTAGATTAGTCTTAGGAAAACGTTTATATACAATTTTTTACATCTAGTTCATACTGAGTTTCGATTCACGGCTCTGTAACAATCACTGTTCTCAATATTATATACGATTTGATATATCGCAATGACATCACGGCCTTTCTGGGAACACGTAGGGTGGCTAAGTCTAACACGTTTCTGAGAATTTTATTTCGAATACACTGTCTACTAAGCTCGATATATTTTTCTTTAATACCGATATTTATTAACAGATTTTCTTGCTTATTGTAATATAACCATTGTTTTGAACAGGGCCGCCTTAATGTAACTTGTGTGGCGCGGATACTGTCGGTGTGGACGGCGAGTGAGATTCTTCTTCTGGATGAGGAGAGACCTCAAATCGCTCCAGTTATGGGGAGCCGGGACTCCAGTTCAGGAGGTGAATTATCTTAATTCTTACTTATATTACATGCTAAAGTTGGGAAGGTTGTTTTGTTAGAGTTTGAAGGGTAAAGGGCTGAATGGATCTGGAAGACATTTCGCATAGATGTAAATGATAGTCAGGAAGAATACATAGGTTACTTACTTTTGTTATTTTTTTATTATCACGGAAGGAGTCGCAAGAAAGCCAGTATTTAAATGATTATGTTTTAAAAATTACAATATACACAATATCCTATATTGTAATAAAGCATTACTGTTACTTTTCTAGATTCATGTTTCTTTGTTTTCTTATTGAAAGCCAAAGGTACCTTACTCAATTTTGTAGATAGTTTTTAATGTTACTTTTTTTAAACACAATTAAATTTATTACTGCAATTTACCACTTTAATAAAATATCAACGTTTCTATGTTAAGCCATAAATGAAGTAGCTTATATGACGGCAATATTTCTCGCTAAGCTTACCTGAGGAAAATAAAATAACGCACGGGGAAGAGATAAATGGACGTTAATAAACTACATAGCAACATTTTTTTTTAATCTTAGGTAGTGTTTGAGCTAAGCTTTAAGTAGGATTATCCTTAATTCGGTAAATATTGAAACGGTTTATTATAAATTCGAAGAAACCAATTTGAACTTTATTAATTCGAATTTCTTTACAGGATTTCGACACACATTAAGGATTAACAGTGGAGTCTTATACGTGTTAAATTGTATATTATACATGCAATGGTAAGAATCTTTATTTTTTGAGGCTTTTTGCAAATGTTAATCGAAACAAAAAGGAGGACCTTGACTATGTCATTTACTTCCTTGTTAGATCTTACATCATGATCTACATTGCCGTAACTGTTATTTTTCAATCTTTGTTTTGTAAAATAGGCTAAAGATGAATTATTAAAATAAAATGTTTTTGTTCGCAGGTCAATACGATGATCCGTAGCAGTGGATGATACATGATTATAAATCTTTGTACCACTTTTTTCATAGTGAAATTGATGTTCGTATTCGAATGTTCGCGTAAACGGATAAAAGAAATATTTTGTAAAAAAAAACGATTATTGTAAATTTACCCAACATTTAACTCAACTAGACATGTGTGATTGACTGCGTTATAGATTAAAAAATACTATCAATACAATGGAATAGTGAATTTTTTACTTGTGTAAATAATATTTTATGTTAAACTAGTTTTATTTAATTATAGCGTGTCTTCAGATTTGTCTTAATAATTGTAACGAAGTATATTAATAAATGAAGTTCTTCTTTGTAGTATGATTTTTATTGTATATTCAATATCCAGCGACTTAGGATTTTACTCGCTGACGTCACCTATGCCACGATGCAGATCTGACTTAGAAAAAAACAAACGTCATACATCGGTAAAATATTGAAAATAAAGCCACTGAGGACACAGAAGGTCACCATAATTAGCAGTGCAAAACAAAAATTTTTTTATGTTCTACAAAGAATTTTACAATCAGGAATGTTTGTCCTAAACTTCGTCGATACGTCACAAATAGCAACGACTAATATATTCTACTCCATTGCGGAATGCACAGTGACATATACTTGCGTACAATACTGCAATACGAGAACCTCCGATATGCAATAAAGGAGAAACGTTGCGCTTTAAACACGATTGCCCCATATTAAAATGGCAACCGGGGAGTTTAATCGTTCGATTCGTGCCTCACCGAAATGTGTCCGATAAATACACCAATTTGCACATCGAATATGAGGAAACATCTAAAATTGTTAACAAAACTTTCCTACTGATTTCTATCTAAGGAACATTACAACTGAACTACTATCCCTATAATTTTTATGTTTATTTTGGAGACCAGTGAAATAATAAGGTCTTGAATATGTTTAGAATTCTTTCACAATAACATGTCATAATAATAATTGTACAATACTAATTAAACTTGCAACTAAGAAAGAAAAGAGGTTTATCTACTTTTATATTTATATATAAATATATTGGGTTTTTATTTATTATAAATAAATGTACCAATATCAACATTATAATTTTTTTTAACACTATTCTTTGTATATTATGTAAAGGTGCAAACCTTTTCGTTCGTCCTTTAGTAACAAATGTCTGTTCAATTTACCGAAGTAATCCCCTAGAATAATTACTGTTTAAACAAATGGCAATGGTTTCTCGGGGGACCATCGTTTGTGCCGCGTTCCTCGTTAACGATTCCACGTTCAAAGGTTCATTCAGAACGGTTTACTTCAGTGCAAATAGCACGATGATTGCATATAAATGCACCTATAAATTACTTAACAGTGGATGCAAATATAAACAGGAGATTTGTATTTTTGTATGTTTTGAAATAACTCAAAAACTACTGAGCTGATTTTAAAAATTCTTACACCGTTAGAAAGGTCATCTATCAGTGAGTAACACAGGCTATATTTTTTTAACTTCATATGGACGAAGTCGCGAGCAATCTTATAAATGCTAAAGTTTAGATGGATGGATGTTTATTAGAGTTTATCGCCTACATAACTGAACGCATTTTTATAAAATTTGGCACAAATGTAGAGCAGTCTGAAACACATAGCTACTTTCTTTTGTTTTTGAATTCCACGCGAAAGGAGTCGCAGGCTAAAGGTAGTATATTTACACGTTTAACCGCAAGTCCAGGTATTTGATAGGAGAAAAAAGAAAGGAAAGATTTCGTCGTTTTATCGACGACGACGTTTTATCGATGATAACGCATCTGCAACACACTATGTTATAACAAATGACTATGGGTAGAAGTCACGTCACATCAGATGACCGCATTTCTTGTTTTCCGTCTTCTTCATATATAAAAAATGGCACATCTATTTATTATTACTTAGTTTTGAAGTGGCAAAGTGCCAAATGCACTTAGCATAAACATCGAAATTACTAAGTTTAACTTAAGTGAAATGCATATTTTGACCTGTCATGTACGTTGAGATTCTTTAAAAAAAAAGTTACATAAACTCGTATTTGGATACGAAAGTAGAACATAACTAATTATCTTATTTATTTCATGAATTCAATGAAAAGTATGAGTAGTTTTTTACTTTTAGTTTAATTTTGGAAAAATTCTATTTATTCTGTTTACAAACAATAAATGAAATTTCTACTTTTGTTTAAAAATGTATTATTTTTACTATGATGAAATCTGACTTAGTCGTACGATAAATTTATTCAATTAAAAGTTTACTGAATTCCGTTTGAAAAGTTGTATTTTGTTTTCAGTCGAATAAAGTTTTGTTTATAGTACATAGTTTATTTAATATACTTTTCGATAGCTATATGCAAAATCTTTTTTGTTTTGCAACACAAGGATGTTATTAAAATTATTAGAGTATCTTTGTTTGTAAAAACAGATGCGTAATGACTTAACAGACAATTTTTGTGTCTGTTCCCATTCTATTTCCATCCCATCGATCGACCCAATGGGAAAATAATCGATTTAGTCCCTTCGCTCAACGCGTAAAATTCGTTATTCTATATGATTTAGTTAGGATAAGTACTGTTAAAAGCTATATAAATAATACAACTCTCCGCTTAACCGTGCTGCTCGAGCCATGTAGGAATATATGATTCTCCAGGTGTCTGAGATAACAGGCGTACGAGCGACAGGAGTTCGGATAACTTTATCTAGAGTCCTCGTATTCAAGCACGTGCACGCCATTTCAACACTTATAAGATGCGCTTGGATTGTGCTTGTGTCTCGAGAAAAGTAAATATAATAAACTAAGGTTATTTTTTTTAAATATACTCGTATGTACAAAAGAATTACGATGTTATGCCTTATTTATAAGTCCTACCTGACTAACATCACTCCTCCAAAAATGTCACAAAAATTGTACACTTTACCTGAAAACCAATTCGTCGAAAATTTCAATTTAGTTACTCGTATCTTCAAACAAAAGTAATTCCAGCGAAATGTTTAAAAACGCAAATACTCTTTGGCAGCCAGATTGGCCCTTATAGAACGTTTAAAATTCAGGGCAGGTTCGAGAGATTTATTTATTAATTGGTATTTCGTGCTGAACGGAAATCGGTCGACGTAAATTGCACTTAATTTGGCACTAGCTGTTTCAGGAAAAATGTTTTTACGTTAAAAATTCAGCGGAAAATTGTCATCATTTTATATTTTCTAAGAACTACAATATTTTATTAACAAATTAATTAAAGCCTTAATTTTTATTAATTCACATGTAAATATGAGTTTCTTTGTAATGCTATATATTACACATTATGTAAAGTAAATAAAGAAAAAGGTTAGCAATACAAAAATCCATAAGATAAAAACGGTAGCTTAATAACGAGAAAGTTCTTTACATTTCATCGCTCGAGATTTATCATCTTATAACAACTACTATTAAATCTTTGTAAAGAGAAATAGTAAGAATGGTCATTGAACTCAGGAGCTCAATCGAGCTGTTAATAGGGTGCCGACGTGACTTAACGACCATAGAGATCTATCGGCTATAGCGTAGACAAACGGCTTAACGTGGCAAAGACAGACACTTTTAAATTTCCTTTGTGACGAGGGCTATTTCACTTTTTATGATACAAAGGCACAGACGTATTATTGATTTGCTGACAAAGGCGAGCAGAAAAAAAAAACTAAAGAATGTCCTACCACTGGCTGATAGAGGCTCAGATAGCTTTAAAATGATCTCACTGTCAGATAAGGGAACAAAATCAGATGTTTTCATCACATATTTTACACGTTGGATTGTTATTAGATAATTTTCAATTTAGTGCGACAGGCCCTTAATTGTTATTAAAGAAACATTATACAAAAATATTTATCTATCTGGGTATTATTTTATAATTTTCAAAATACAAAATCATTGTGGTCAGCGTATAACAGTGTTAATGTACATTTTATTTAACGGATCCCCGGCTTAAAGCCTATAATGGCGCAGAATTGGCACATTGTAATTATTTCGTGTCAGTTTGAGTGAGATTAACGGAGCATGAATAAAATGGAATAAATTACCGTTTTTCTGTTTTAACTAGGATTACTGTTTAAGTTAACGTTCTTTATTTTATACTAACTATTGCCCATGATTTCTTCTACGAAATATTGAGAAAAAAAGTAGTTCATAATATGCCCGTCTATGTCAGCTACCCTTCAGTGAAAGTCCGGTCGAAATCGGCTCTGCCGTTTTGGTGATTACCGAAACAAACGCGGCTTGCGGACAGACAGACAGACAAAAAAAGTTAAATGCGATTTTTGTTATCAGCATGCAATTACATCCTTCCCTTAATCTGAAATTTTTCTATGCACAATCATTAGGCGCAATAATATGACGAAAAATACTTACGATCAAATTAATAAGAAATTGTGTCTCATATTTAAAAATCAATTTCCTTTACATCAGAATTATGAAGCACTTCTCTATACAATAAATAGTAGTCTTAACTATGTGTCACTTCAAATTCCTGTTTTCAGTTTGGTTAATTGCATGCACATCGCGGTGGCGGGACGCAAGTCGTAGCTTTTAATTTGTGACGTCAGACGACAAGCGCCGCGGCTACAGAGCTCCATGATATTATAATTAACTTATTGGATAGTTTCCGTATTTCATATTAATGGTAAGTTATGTATTTAATATATCAGAGTTATTTTATAATTTGTACTAATTAATAGAGAAATATCTTACTTGATATTCAAAGAATTATCGTTATGTTTAAATCTCTTAAAATCGCATAATTCTTTAAAAAAAGGGTACATAGTTTCTGCTTAATTTTTAATATAATAATTCATGAGTATAGGTGATGAAGATCTATTATATAACCTAGACACCCTAGCCTAGTACTTTGTAGCGTCTAAACCTATAGAGTCCTAACTATACGGCCCTTTAGTAGAGACGACATAAATTGGTCCACAAGTTTGTGGTAACAGAAACTTGATTTCAATTTCCAGTTGAAACTAAAATAGATGTGTAAGGGAAATTATTTGTGAGATTGGGTTTGCTTATTGATGATTATTGTTTTAGATAATCACCGAACCGTACTAACTTATTGAATTAATGTCTTTGATTACAGCCTCAAATGTTTATTTGACCAACATACTAAAATGTATGTACCACGGTCACCAGTGTAACTAAACAAAGCTTTCTTTTATTAAAAGTGAAACTTCTTTCTTATCATCATCATCACCATCCCAATTTACGTCCCCACCGAGGGGCTCAGAGCCTACCCTAAGTAAGAGGTGACTAGGCCATAGTCAACCACGCTGGCCAAGTACGGGTTGGTTGACTTCATAGATATTTTTGAATTACTTCGCCGATATGTGTAAGTTGCATCACGAATTTCCTTCATCGTAAGAACGTCGAGTAAATTATGTACATATGGAAATTCGCAAAATCGAAAATCATATGGATATATGGCGGGATTCCAACCCAAGACCTGTAGATTACAAGTCCTTAAACCACTGAGCCACCGACGCTTTTATTAAAACTTTATCTTCTTTCGTATTAGTGTTTTAGTCGAGTAATGGACATACTTTATTGCAAAGCAATTTTTTAAAGTTTATTTTATAAAATAGATGTTACAATTTTGTTCTTATTAAGCAATTTTCGAAGAGGCATCGTTGTAGAGACGTGCTCAAACGTTGCGTAGCAAGATGTTGATAGAGCATGTCTTGATTTCGAGAGCGTTGTTCTGAACAAAGTCAATACTCAAAGAAAATAAGCTTATATTCCTTTAACTCGTTTTCATTCAATTTTAAAAAAAGAATATTGGCTTTCACGTTTTGTTTCATTTTAGACGAACAGTAATTGAACGATTGGCATTTCCACTGACGAAACATTAAAAAAAATATTCTCTTTGAAAAGATAGAGTTAAAAATATCTATTTTTATTATGTATTTTCAAATAATCATGTATATGTTGCATGAAAGACTCGTATTGCATATTCTCTATTAACAATACTAAAATGCAATAATTTTATCAAAATATATGAAAGCGTAATAAATTTCATAGTTTCCCGCGCAGGAAACAATGCCAAGTTATTTTACCGCAATTTTGGTTTGATAAACAGCGTGTTCAAAACTAAATCTGTTACAAACAAATTATGTAACGGACTTTCAATGAAAGTTAAATTTGGTTGGATTAATTACATTTTTTACTTATTGTTTTTATTAAAACATTTTGTTTATAATTGTCATGATTTCCATTCATTATTACTTAATGTCACTAAATTATATATTGATTATTGAATTATTTTTGTACCCAGTTATTGTTCAACTGGGAATTACTGCGTTTTACCGTTAAATTCCATTGCTTTAACACGTCTTTAATAACATGATGTACTTTGTAATTTGTCTAAAAGAACAAAAGGGATGACAATAGATACGTAATTATATTTTCATAGCAGTGAAACACTACTTTTAAATCCCTTTACAGTCGCATAAGTGTTGTGTTATTATATGTAAAAAGAGTTATTTAGGTGTTTGTGATAAAGTTATCTCTATTTAAGGTTTTAACGAGGTAATACACGAAGCTAGGGGTCTTGTTTATAAGCATCGTTAAACTTTAAGTGGCTTAGTCAAGTTTGCATTATTGTACAGTATTATGATTCAACAACTTAATATGATCCAAGTTAATACAGCTTCTTAACTTACTTAATGCATACTCAATTATGGAAAGAAAGGAAATTTAATATTATGGCTGTAGGTGTGTATTTACTATGTATTTCGATTTAAGTGTTTGGTAAGCGATCAAAATATCAGGTGTTTGTCAAATTTGTAAGAGGCTTTCAAGCTGTTTTTCACATTTGAAATGTTTTTTCGCATGTGTTGATCATCTAAATTTGTATAGCAGGCGCTTCACATGTAAACGATGCAATCAAGTAATTTTTATACGTAACGATATCTATCATATCTCGAGTACAAGGTAATCTTTGTTCAAGCTTATATAGGTTTTAGATACGGACATACCTTTTTTGGGTGGACCTTACTGGAATAAACTTACGACAGTATTTCAAATACATTTTAGTCATACGTCAACTTTTTTTATTCCGTCACTAGCGGCCGGCACGGATTTTGGACGAGTCACGACTATTCTAACGATTTATGCGTAGGCTTGCGAAATGCTATTTTGAGTAATAATTTGACTTATACCAAAAATATCATCGTGATACATATTTATAGTGTAAGACATACGTTGACGTTCATATCAATGAATGTAGGTTAAAGAGTTAAGAGTAAACACTTTTCTCTGCAACTCACACCCTTTATTTTTTATATCATAAGGTGGCAAACGAGCAAGCAGTCACTTGAATCCGTCAAACTGGCGAAGCGACATCTGCCCATAGACATTTGCAATAGCGAATTTCACCGGCAAATCCACGTTCCCTTCCCATCCTTTACTTATAAGAAAAGGGTTGGAAGGAAAAGGGACTAAAGTTGGACCTGATTAATTATCAACTTTCTAGTATCTAATTTTAATTTTTGGGGTAAGAAATATCTGCATATCACAGTATTAAGCGAAGGCCAGCGATAGTATTGCGCCAGACACACTTTGTGTTCCGCAAACACAATAAATTAAACTTTTCAACGACCACTCTCGACACACATGCAATTAAACACTTTTTAAAATGGTGAATCGGAGTGACGCGCGCCGGAGGGTATTTTTCATTAAACGCGATCTCTGTGACGTTTCATTCAGACTATCATTTATTTTGTCTTTGTACTTGACAACGTGTCGCTTTAATTCAAACCTTTGTATAGTTTTAATTTTTTTTTTACTACGTCAAAACCAAAGCATGTTTAAGTTATCTATTTTCTTATTCAATTTTTATCATAACACACAAAGAAAGAATCAAACAACAAACATCATCAAATTCAAATTAGTAGAAAATTTATGAGTTACACTTTGTAGATTTGATTAAAGTATGAAAATTAAAATATAAAATTTCGTATAAGGTCATACTGTATTCCTAGGTTTTAACATTTATTACACAAGTAATAAATAACACACACAAGTTAAGACTCTTGTGCTAAAAAGGAGAGAGAAGTTAAGTCTCGAATCTCGGAGCAAGACGAGGTGCGATAAATATTTAATGTTCATAGGAAATATTCTCATATGTAAGCTTAACGTCGTGTCTAAAGCTTTGTAGGTTTACAAAATGGTGTCTAAGGTTAGTAAGAAAACCGCACCTTATAAAGCTGTAAATGCTTCCTTAAAGGCCAAATCCTTCAATATTTACTGCAGCCAGATAGCGTAACGACTGCACTAAAGCACATTTTATAGAAACTTCAACCGGTGAAAGTTATCTACAAAGCTTGAAAGCTCTTTACCTTATTATAAGCCTACATACGATATTGAAGATTTACAATATCACTAAAAACATCATGATACAGAAGGTAAGCAATTAAGTGTTAACTTAATTAAAAAAAATCTTAATATTTTTATCTGTGCTAAGCTTTACTCGTAACAGCATCAAAGTGTTACAAATCTACTTAAGTATCGTGCAATTTCTTCAAAGAAAGTAGAACATAACGTCGTAGGTGTTGCTCCACTATGCAATTGCTGGAAACTTAGTGCGCAAAACTGCGGTAAACCTATTTCAGACAGTACACCTGAGCAACGAAATTACGTGTTCTTTGTTTATAGAGACCTGCAGTATTCTGCTCTTAAACACAAAATATGTTTTAGACTTTGAATTCCTACCAAGAATATTAAATCGAGACATGATTGAAACTTAGGTATCACATAAGTAAGTTAATCATCATCATCATCATCATCACCAGCTCACTATACGTCCCTACCGAGGGGCTCGGAGCCTACCCTAATAAGGGGTTACTAGGCCATAGTCAACGTTGGCCAAGTGCGGGTTAGTTGACTTCACACATATCTTTGAATTTCTTCTCCGATATGTGCAGGTTGCATGAGATGTTTTCCTTCACCGTAAGAACGTCGGGTAAATTATGTACATATGAAAATTCGAAAAATCGAAAATCACATTGGTACACGGCGGGATTCGAACCCAAGACCTGTAGATTACAAGTCAAGTGTTAAAATCACTGAGCCACCGACGCTATCTAAGTAAGTTAATAGTTATCAAATATTAGAGAACAACAATATAGAGAATTACCTTTAACTCGAGACTTTGCGCGGAATTAGAAAAAAAAAAACTTGGTAGCCTATGTGTTATTATAATAGTAATCTATCTGTCTGCCAAATTTCATCTAGATCTGATCTCTGGAGCTACCTGCTAACATCCATCCATCTAAGAAATATGATTAACGAACGAACCGATGTTCTCATAAAACAATATGTTTTTAAATAAATTGAGAAGATAAAAATAATGTATAATATGGACTTTGTCGTTGTCATCGAAACTTGATGTGACAATGGTCGTTATATTGAATTTTATACCGTGTACTGTACTGACGCGACGGCACTAAAAATCAATAACTCAATTTTATCCTGCAAGAGTGTCAAAAGCGATGAGCTATATTGCAAATTGATCCGGTTGAAAACTACTAAGTACATATCCAGTTTTCTGGCCTTATAAAATGTTTTATTTGTATTTCATTATATCATGATGCAGAAAGAACATTTAGCAATTAATAAATACATTGGGAAGTACAGTTTCCTTGATATTTTTTTTTAATTGGACAGGTCAAACTGACGCGAAAATGTAAAAATTTAATATGAATATTGATAACATTCAAAAATGTATTGAAATCGTGTACTAAACATTTTTTTTCGCAAAGCATTTTTACTTATGAATAGAATTATTTGAAAATACATCGTTCTTTTAATTTCACTTGTTACATAGCCAGAATTAATTACCATAAAAATAAGAAGGCATGGGACTGAAGAAAATTTAGGACTGTATAAAAGTTTGAACAAAGTTCTCGAATTGTTCGTAGTTAAGTGGATACAAAAAATACTATTGTACGATTCCCCGTAGACTCGAGTGGTACATTTAACAAAGTTTAGACATTTGGTAAAAAATGTCGGTCACATTTCTCAATTACAAACGAACTGTTAAACTAATAAGACTAGGGATCTGTCAAAAGTAGGTTTTTGATACCCAAAGTGTACCGTACAATGATAGAGGTAGACGGTAAATGTGACATGATCAAAAAGGGAGTGATGACTGAGATGACGTATGATAGAGTTATGTGGAGGACAAAAACCTGTTGTACCGACCTTACGGGAGTAGGATAAGGAGGAAGATGAAGATGAAGATCTTCTATACATTAGAATGCATATTTGTCTTACGGATTAATCATTTTATTTTCAACAACCACATTAAAAAAGTGTATTTTAATAAAACATTTTGCTAAGATGTTTATATAGATCAATTCAATAATTTTATTTGTAAGAAAATTTAAGAAACAGCTTATAAATATTGAACTTAAAATAATATTACCTTTGGCACTGGCTTAATATTCTCTGTTTACTCGTTAATATTGTTTACATACGGCGAATATAATAAAATAACGAATAAAATACACAATTTCGGTCAGAAAATGTTTTTGCACCTGGAGTAACAATAATATATCCGAACGCTGTTATGCAGTCATTTACCCAAATTGTTGAGCGTTAAAATTTTATCATAATCGTTCGCGGACTACATACATGTGTTAAAAACAGTTGGGAAACCGAAATATTTTTACCGAATCATTTAAATTTGAATGTACTGTTGAAAAAATTGATGAAAGATAATCGAATACGCCAATTTAATGTCGTTACAATTCTTTCCGTTTTTAGTATATTTAAAATATCACAAAGTGGTAGAGAAAAATAAAATTTTAATTATTATCTAATCTTTTAAAATGTCAAAAACATTTTATACGATGATATTTTGTTCTTTTTGATAATTTATCATAAGAAAATATCTATAACCCTCCCGAATACAAAACCCTAATTTCTAAAGAATTATTGTAAACTGAATAGATTATAAGTTAATAGGAGATAGTGGGTCCTTATTGGCGTAAAAACAGGAACGAAATAAACATCTTAACAAATCTTTCTGTTCCAGGATGAAGCTGTATTTATCAAGTGACCTTTTTATTCGCCCCATTAAAAGATTATAGAATCATTACGGTCTCTGAGAATACAACCATTTACAAGAATCCATTAATAAATCCTTCGCTTGTTTACATTTTAACAAAGATTTTATTTTGTATTATAATTTAATCGCGACTTCGTCCGCGCAGAATTAAACAAAAGTCTTATAATGAATGTTAGTAGTTTCGAAGCCTATACAAACAATCATATCGTTCGTCTTTAGATAACAAATATTTAGTATACCCAAATAACGATGATTAAGAAATGAAAAGTTTTGTTGTTTTAGCTTTTTCATTTATCTTAGTACAAGCAAGACTAATGGAAATTGATCTATTTTAATGTTTACTGTAAAACTTATTTTAGACTTTAGAAATTTTTAGAGCAAAACTGTTATCGGATTTGTATTATCGACGTTTGTTAAAGTTATATTGAAATTGAGGAATCAATTTAATCTTGAAGAAAATAAACATCATTTAGTTTAAAAGGGACTTTATTAAATAATTCTCATTCTTAAGTCAACATTTTTTTGCTAAAATTACACTACACGGAATATTCACTTTAGTTAGTATATATTTTAAAACGTATTTAGGATGATTTCCCTTAAGATTGTATCAAGTGAAGTCGTCATAAGTTTTGTCATATAATGAATTTAAATCATAAATGTTCGTTTAATTAAATTTTGCTATTAAAAAAATACTAAACATTTAATTGTCCGTTAAAATAATTGAAAAAGAATTTAATTATAAAAGAGTTTTGTAAAAGAGAAAGTTTGTAGATTGTTAGACAATCTTTTTTCTATCTAGACGTAGTGGAAGCCGGTAGCATTTAATTGAATAATTAAAATGTTAGCTTGAGTCTGTTGTGGACATAATCATAATTGAAAGAGTCTCTTTTACTCTTATTTTGCCGCGAACGAAGCTTTGCAAGCGAGCTCCGTTATTGTTGTTTTATCAATTCAGAGGTAAGAACGACAATTAACACCTATTTCTCATGAAATTATTTTGACCGCAAAATAATCAACCAATCATTTTGTAGAAAAATGTCGTTGGCGTTTACTCCTTTATCAATTCCCTTAGTACACATTTATTTATCTTGTATCGTGATAGGATAGAATTTAAAAATTTTAGATATATAGTTAATGGTGAAAATACTATGTGCTATGTAAGAATTATTTTTTAACGTTATAAGATTTTAATTACACACAATTATAGAATATGTTGATAATTAAAAAACTAATACGAATAGATACATGAAGGTACATTCTATTAGTAATAAAGGCGATCAAAATACATTAGGTATTTCCAATACGCGGCTGTAATAACAAGCCTTATTCTCAATTAACTGCCGCCAGTGCAATTATCGGATGTTACGATCCATTTCGCTTGAAAGTTCCCCAGCTTGTATTTACACTTTTGATCAGACCGACTAATTACTTGAACAACGTTTACAACATACGTAGACTCGTATTTATAAAAACTGTGTGTTTATTTTTGTACAATTGAAATAACGTTTTAAATTTTAGTATTCATTAAAAAATTACATATTTACATCGCGGTTTACGGTTGGAATATTTCCCATCCATTCTAATGATAAGTCAAGTTGTTCCACAAATATCGACCCATATGATAAGACTTTATAAAAAGACAAATTTCAATAATGTCTTCAATAAACTTTTTATATTAGGGGGCAAATAAGCAAGCGGCGTCATGGATGTGCTGAAATAGCTAAGCGACTGCAGCCCATAGACAACGACAATGAGGAGATACTCAGAAGGAAGACTTTTCCCTTCCAATGCGTCCCATTCTTCGCCAAGTATACTTCCCTTTTCCATTGTTTCCTTGTAAATGTAAGTTGGAAAGTTATTTTGACTAAAAATATCTCTATAATAATATTCTTAAATCATAGTATAGTAACAGTTAATAAGATATTAAACTGGACTGTACACAACTTTTGTTATAGTTGTTATCTAACATTAAAACACAATGTGTATGATATTACTAAATAAATAGCCATACAAAGCTGTAACGTAAACAGTTTGTACAGTAAGTGCGCGCGAAACACCTCAGCCCCGGGGAAATGGCATTTTCCAAGCTCGTCACTTTCATATTAAATGCTTTTGGACTTATTACAATGATATTTGAGATTAGATGAGTTATTTGTGAAGCATTGTAATTGATTTAAAAATGATCATTTGTGGACTATTTCCAGATTTTTTTTTAAATATCGGGTAAGTTAGGGTAGTAGGTAGGTAGTAACTTCGGATAACTCCAAGCCCCTCGGTGGGGACGTATAGTGAGCTGGTGATGATAATGATGATGGGATGGGATGATGAACTTCACGTTTATTGTGAATTACAAATAATAATGTCTTTCATAAAAGTTATTTTTGTAACTGAATTACTCATCTGGGAATGAGGATTCAGTATTTTATTAAAAATTATTACATAATATAATTCCTACATGTAGACGCAACTAAAACGATATTCTGTTACAGTTTACTATCCTTGGCATTAATGGAAGCAATATTGTTCTACATCTTGTAAGTTCGCTTACAATGCAATAGTCAAGACGGACAACGGAGCACTAACGAAGCCGGAGGAAACAATCGTCTTATAACGACTAATTGTTATCACAGTTTCCTTTACATTGCCAACTCTAGAGGAAAATTATTTATGAAATTAATAGCATTCGCCCGCGACTCCGTCCGCGTGGAGGTAAAAAAAAAAATAAGTAGGCTATCTGTTCTTCCAGACTGTCCTCTACATCTATACCAAATTCCATCGAAATCTGTTCAGCCGTTTAGGCTACAAGCTCTAACAAACATCCATCTAAACTTTCGCATTTATATTATTAGTATGAAGTATGATAAAAAAAGTTTTTTAAGGATAACCAATATCTATCTTCCCATCTATAAAATAAAGTTTAAAAGATCAATAACTTATCTATACTAATATTATAAAGAGGAAAGATTTGTATTTTTGTACGTAAAAAATATTTCAAAAACCACTGCACCGATTTCAAAAATTCTTTGACCATTAAAAAGCTACGTTATCCCTGAGTATTATAGGCTATATCTTATTAAAAAAAACAGTCAGTAATATAGTCTATATTATTGACTGTTTTTTTAATTTAAAGTGGACGATATCGCGAGCAACAGCTAGTATTCATTAATGTAATAACTAGTTACAAAATAGTTTACCATTTAGTTATATTCAAGAGTTATACATAACCAGTTAGTTGATATTCCTAAAGCAGTTTCCCAACAATTATCTAAATTCGATACAACGTGTTGCCTTCGGTTATGTGGTTACTGGTTGGTTATTACTTGACACTTGTCTATAACATTTGGTTTAACCACAAATAGTAAATCCCCATTAGATTGGTAGTTAGGTTTTAGATTGGTTAAAATTTGTATTATTTTTATTGAATTTCGATCGGAACATTAGATTGGAATTAATTTGTTTTAAGGTACCTTTTACTATGTTTCTTTTCACGTTGAATTTTAAATCAAGACAATATTGAAAAATCTTATTTATAACATTTACGAGAGTTTACGGTTTAGGTAAGCAAGCAAAATAAATATGTCTTCAAAACATTGTTTCCAAATTTCTTGAATTCTTTTTAGTGTATCCGTAATTATAACGAAAGATTTCAATTAATCGCTTGAATAAACTTGAAAAAACCACGAAAAATTCTGTTGACTTTCTTACCTTTATTGAGCTAATCTTATGGGAAATCATGCCGTAGCAATTTTTCCGTCCCGAAATATTATCTTTCAAACGAAATTTCTCAAGCGGTTATTTTTACAGCAAACAGTTATATTGTAAAATGTGACGGACTGCGATCGTTAGACTTTTGATAAAAATAAAAAGTAAATTTAATTTTTACAGTCACTTTAATCGTTATATTATAAAATAAACGAACATTCAATGATTAGAGCTAATTACAGTGAAAGGCTTTTTTCTGATGTTTTTTTAAAAGCCGTAAGAATAATAAGTAGTAAAAAAACTTTTTTGTTTCGTTTGATTAATGGATGTTACGCAAAATTCAACAAACGTTACGAGAAACTTGTTCAAAAGGTCAAAAGTTACTCGGGATGAATGTAGAGATAAGTATTTAGGACGACCGAAGCCCTTGATACTACTTGTAGGCGTATTTAAATAAATCAATCGATTTTAATCACATTACAAATAATGCATGACTTAGTTT
Source organism: Papilio polytes (assembly GCF_000836215.1). Classification (NCBI taxonomy): domain Eukaryota; kingdom Metazoa; phylum Arthropoda; class Insecta; order Lepidoptera; family Papilionidae; genus Papilio; species Papilio polytes. The sequence goes on from NW_013526359.1 coordinate 21,258, forward strand.
TTTAAATTTTGCTTAAACAAAGACAATGGCAAAAATGTTCAACTTAAATACACAAAAAAAACGTAACTGTAATTTTTAAATATAGTAGATTATTTAAATCAAATGTTCCATTAAATATTTCTGATAAAAGTCAAAGCCGAGAAGCAGCGTAACAATTGTTTTCTGGTTCTTTGTTCTTTATAAAACTTTAATGAAATCATGAACGAAATGCTTGGATTTAGCCAATTAGCGGATACTGTGCTTCTTTAATTATAAATAACTTTTTTTCGGATGCCTATTGTTTCAAATTATAGAATGATTCACTTTAATTTAAATGTACATGAAGAAATAATAAAAGGGCGCTAAAAATTTGATTATAGGATATGACTTACAACGCCATCTAGTGACTAGCAATGTATTTTAAGAAATTATTGTAAGCCTATATCAAAATGGGACCCTTTGAACGTAAATCTATTTCTTTTACTTACTTGACTTGAAAGGTGGAAAGAAATATGTAGCCATTAGGTTTTCTCATTCCATTGGACTTAACTGTTGAGGTCGAAGCCCGTGTCACGGGCGCTGAGTAATAGCTGTGACTTGTCAAAATATGTTCGATGGAAGCTTGCGGCTGCACGATAAATGATCGTTCGGAATGTTACGCGAGTCCCGGCCCCTTCTAAATAACTCTTCCGCAGATGTTTCACTTAAAAACCGATATTTAGTTCATATATTTGGACTTTACGTGTAAATCATAAGAATTTAATATAGATTAAATTTAAATTGGATTTCTATAATGTCATATTTGCATATTTGTTAAAACTGAAGGAGAATCTAATGAATGTATCTCGACAAGAGAGAGGTAATAACAAAGCAAATAAACTATACGCTACAATTTAACAGCAAACAAGTAGAGAATTTCCAATTTTACCTTCTTAAATGAGATAGCACTGCAAATAGTTTTAGACGTTATAATCGTAGAAAATTACATTAAAAAATAACTAATCATTATTTACAATTCAATTTTTTTAAATGAGAAGTTTGTCATCTCGCAGGAGTTCCTGCGAGTACAGTTAGCATAAAAGTAGTTAAACCCTGTAAAATACTGAGAATTTTACTTCATATACGTATAGCATATAAAAGTCGCATACAAACCATAGCTCATCGATCTTACTGTGTACTGTAAAATATTTAAAAACATATAAAAGATATAAATAAATAAGAATGTTTTACTTGGTATTTTAATGGCCTTAACTTTAGATTTAATAGTGCAAATGAATTCACTAAGAAATAAATAGGTTACATAGTTTGAGTCGGAGTTTACTAATGTACGCTGAAATTTAAGATATTCAAGAGATGGATGTAAAGGACTTAGTGTGCTCGACTACAACATAACTACTATAATTTGTTACAATTTAAATTTATTCATATATACGTTAACTTTACGGGGAGTTTTTACAATATTATACACGACAAAACTTTTGCAATATTTATTCAAGATCAAATCTAACATCATGTCATTAATCAAGGAAATTATTGGATAGCGATAAATATAAGTCTGTGGTCTCTGTCTACCCCTCAATGGCTTGAGATGTGTTGTTAGCTTACAATATGAATCGTAAAATCCATTATACGTACGCCCTTCGTATACTAGATTTTCACTAATCTGTAAATAATTAGTTTGCGAAATACATAGAACATTTGCCGGCAGCGCGTGAATGCTTAGAGTACGTTCCTCTAAACGTTAGCGTCAGACAAGGGTCCCTAAAGTTGTACGCCCTACGGTGTAGTACGAGACAGGTTATAGCGAGTAATCTAATTAAATTCTATCTCTACATTACATTTGTATAAATTAAATACAATTTACATGTGAACACTAATAAGGTTCTCTTATCGTATGACTGTTTAAAGTTCAAGAATAAATGTAGTATTATATTCCAAGAAAGTTGTGAAAATGTTATAGAGGAAAAATTAATAAAACCGTAATTTCCTAAATCAATCTTATGGGTAGAGTACCATCATTGTCCGTTACTGAGGACAAATGACGGCAATTCCTTTTCTATCGGCCTGTTATAACATTCGATTTTTGTTACTTACGGGACATTTTATCATTATGGCATTTGGAGATGTATTTCTCCCAATATAACAGTTAACTAAGTTTACGTAACAGAAAGGTTATTAATTGAAATAACTGGTAAAACAACCTAATTTAGTATAAGGTAGTGTGTTTCCTTATTTTGTTACGTAATTTTTATTTCATTGTTACGTTTCACATCACTGGAAAATTCCAAGCATCCTGTAAAAATATGAGAAGAAAAGTTGAAAAGGTCCGCAAACATTTCCAGACAAACCGGAATCGTGCAATACAGACACAATGTAAACTGGACTTGCGAGAACGTGCCTCGAGCGAGATCTTCCATCTTAAGCCTTTTGTTAAAAATATTGAGACATCGTTTCATGTTCCATAATTGTTTTCCTGTATTTTTTTATCCAAGCCAAAAAGGGGAGATAAACAGGACTTACTTTTGATAAATATTCTGTGACATTAAATAACTTTTCCCGCGAAATCGAAAGAAAGGCCTTAGTAACCAATTAACGTGTGCGTGTTTCTATGTGTACAGATGCAAAATAAAAAAAACTAATGAGATTGAAATAGTGTAGTACCATTTGAGTACTCTATCGTTGTTTACGTATTGTGCCAATTAAAAAGTTAATTGGATATGAAACTTTTATTACAAGTTATCAGGTCCAATATTAGAGCTGGTGCACGCAAACAGCACCTGGTACATGCAGAACTCGGTTTGCTAAACTTTTCCGTTAATTCTAACTTCGACAATTGGCAGGATAAAGTTTTAATACTATTGTGAATATGGAAACCAAGCTAAAAATATATAGAAATGAATGTGACAAGAATTAAGATTAAGCTTTTGTAAGAGCTACAACTGCGAGGCAACATATGTATACGCATTTTAAATATAGACTACTAGCTTTCGCCCGCAACTCCGTTTGCATGGAATTAAAAAACACTAAATTGAACAGCCTATGTGTTCTTCCAGACTGTCTTCTACATCCATACCAAATTTTATCGATATACGCTCAGCCGTTTAGGCTAAAAACTCTAACAAACATCCATCCATCTAAACTTTCAAATTTATAATATTAGTGTGAAGGTTGATTTTTCAATTTCATACTACGCTGTCGGTATAGGTATTGCAAAACATTTTACACATTACATACATACACTATAAAAATCTCAATTATGGCACATGTTAATTTATCTATGCTTATATTGTAAAGAGGACAGATTTGATTGTTTACATTGAATAAACACCGTAACCGCTGAATCGATTGGAAAAATTCCTTCACTCTTGGGAAGCAACACTATTGCCATGTGTCATAGGTTATTTTCATTATTATATTTTGTTAATTATTTCTCCGTGGACAAACTCACGGACAAAAGCTAGTTTATCATTAAGTATGGAATCAGTGAAGTTGGCTTAATTACCCCTTTACCGAGTGCTAGACATACGGAAAAACATGACACATAATGACACATATAAACGTTGCAGGGAGAGCGAAAATGTTAGCAAGCATTTCCTGACGAACCGGAATAGCGCAATAGAGACACAATCTAAACTGGAGCAGTGGAAACGTGCCCCGACAACGTTTCAACTTGTATTTTTTGTTAAAACAAAGTTCGGACACTGTTAAGTATTGCAATTTTAACTAACTGAATAAACTTTTTTAATCTCGAATACGATTTTTATGTGTTAATTTTCTACTTTACAATAATAAAAAAAAAAAACCCGAATTTTTAAGAAAGCTGCTTGTATGATATTTATTAATCTTATTTACAAGAAATACAAAATGTCTTCTAACTTATAATATTGCTCTACTTCAATCTGCATCGATTCCTTTAAATGTTAAACATCCAATTTAATACAAATATTTTCTACGGGAAAATATAAAATGAGAACAAACTACAGAAATGGACACAAAACTCCGAGATTGTGGATTTTCTTTGAAAGTAATCGGACCGCGAAATCTTCACCAGTCGTACGAAAGATATCGATATCATGAAGTACCGTTGTATAAAAGTATTTTTTTTATTTAGTCTATTCGACGCAAGAAGGATAACGAGTGTTTACAATGTTTTATCTTTTCTCCCGGCGGCTTGAATAAAATAACTTAGAGAATTTTATAACGTATACTCAACCAACTTAAGTAAAGTCTAAGTTAACTTAGATAAATCTTGAAAGAAAAAACCTGAATATTTTTTCACCTCAAAGTTAGGTCTAAGAAATTTTAAACTTATAATTAATTAGTAAAATTGAGTTGATAACACAAATTTGTTAACGCTAAATCCAATTAATTTTCTACGAAAAGTAACACCGGGAAACGTATCAATTATTGCTATTTTTTGTCAATATTGTTTACACTTTTAGGTAATTACTAAAAAAATAAAGAAAGGCAGAAAACCGCTATCACTTAAAATACATCGTAGTGTTTATTTGAGTTAATTTATCCGCTTTGCGCTTATCCTTTGTTCCAAACAAGAATATATAAAGCTCCCAAGTTGACTGAGATAACAGCTACAGTGGCGACAATGCTTTAATTTCTACAAATGAAAATGCATTTTACTATCGAACACATATCATTTACGCGATAATCCGCTCTGAATTATGGTTTAAATAATAAAAATGATAATATAACATTTCATTGTTTTTAAATTTACGATTACTCAGTTTAAAGTCGTCTTCATTTCTGCTCTGGTCTTGCGAAGCGACGTCAATTTCGTAAGTGTTCCGACAAACTGTTTAGAACAACTTATGCCACCGAGTTCCATCATCGGTTAACACAACAGACTTTCAAGTACCAGCAACACCATCATAATGACATTCTATTAAAATGTGGTTTTCGCGTAACTTTCTGCCTCGCACAGCAGCGTCGCGGTAAGGTTTGTCCTCTGGTATATCTATAAGTAACGCATAGAGTGCTTAAAGAAGCGAGGATACTATTTTCTGTTCAGTTTCTCTGGTTTTGTGGATTTCCATGACGATGAACACCTCGGCACTCCCGCCGTTTGTTTACCACAACTTTCTATAAATAAAATAAGTCTCAGTAATAGGTTAAAAAATGTAAAGATTTTGTTCCGAAGAAACAACGGAAAATTAAGTTAAGTAGGATAAAGTGGACATTTACGTAGGTCGTCTGTTTGAGACATTTACAATTAGCTCGCAGAATAAATAAACAATTTGATGGGTACTCAAAGGCTTCATGAAATAAACATAATGGGCGCCAGTAGGAAATTAAATGTCATTTGAATGTAAACAGGACTAAAGATTAAATTAATATTTATTTTAATAAATATAAAATAATAGATCTGAAAAAAATATCTTGTGGTGATCCTATATACCATAAGGAATAATTCTAAGATAAAATATATTACATAAATTCATTAATTAATATACAAAATAACAACGATATAATGTTCTTAAATGATACCAAACCAAAACATAAATTTCATAGCAAAAGTTTAAAATAAAATTCAAATAGTATGTATGATATGTACTAAACATAACAATAAACTTAATATTTCTTGTCGCGATCTCAACAGCTTTCCACCCGATTGAACTGGAAACTAAGCACTTTACAAGAGCGTGTAAACAGCGCTCAAGAAAGCTCATCGGAAACTTGATTGATTAGAATCTAAACACGAACCAATACATATTTGTTGAAAATATTCAATTTACACACATTTTAACGTAAATTTAAATTATATTTCAATCATATACAAAATAAATTCATAAATGAAAAATTGTAATAAAAAAGTACACATTCATTTAACAAATGTAAAGAAAATTGAATGGTTTTTTTTCATCAATAAATACTAATTAGTTGCATTTGTTCTAGGTCATTAAAATATACAAAGAAGTATAAAAATAAAGCAATTAACGCCCAGTTTAATAACAACCAGCTTAACGTCGAGTGGCCAACACAAGTCAGCCGAGCTCAAACACCAAACTAATTAGGGTTAAAGCTCTTAAAACAAGCGCACTAATTTTCACTAAAAAAAATTCTCGGTCGACACTTTTCTCATTAACTCGCTGATTTGTTTAAAAATATATACTTTTTTCTTTTAAGAACATTGTTTACGACCTTGCAATTAACGTCTATTGGTATGTTAGCTTCTATGCTCCTAAGAACAACGTGACTGAAATATATTTTATGTGCCTATCTTTAATGTTTCCAGTAATAATGAAATCTATGCGTAAGACATTTTTGATGATAGCTATTGAAATCTACATGAATATTATATTACGCTACTAAACTTACTTTTTTGTACTTCTAGCTCTAAGTTTTGGTTCTTCTCATTGAAACAAGCGGGCGAACAAATACAGTATTTCAATTAGTAAAATATTACATATGTATTATATACGCAGAATAAAATATTATTAAAAAATATAATATACGAAGATTTCTCTGAAAAACATAGGCGTGCACGTTCACGCTTGACCTTTAACAAAGCTTTTATAACTAGAGTCAAGTGTTAGAAAAGTAAGTAGGTGGTTATGTCTCGAACAAAGCACATTCTACGAATAAAAAAGAAATGTTTTGAACAAACATATCGAAAGAAATAAATTACTTATTGTTTGTAATGTTTTTTACTGACAACAAAAGATATTTGTAGCTTTGTTAAGTCGCATTTTTCAACTTTTAAATACCTTTCGAAGTTCGTGGAATTACGTCGCACAAGCGAACCAAAAACAACATTTGAATTTATCAATTTTTGTTGTTTTGTTTGTTTTTGGGATATTTTTAAGCACTTAATATTTAGAGTTGTTATCAAAAATAATGCAGAAATATTTTATACCAGCCTTTTGCTTATGTGCTCTTCTAGACTATTCTTTACATCTGTTATAAATTCCATCGAGATCCGTGAGCAGTTTCTCTTCTTTTCAAACAAACATCCATCTATCCATCCAAACTTTCGCTTTTATGTTATTAAGATAATGCTGTTATCACAGAATCAAGAAAAAAAAGTTAAATTTAATAGAAAATTATGTTATCGCGAGTCGCAACTCGTAACTTTGTTTTTACGATTTACATCTAAACAAAGCCAACAGAAATGTGATAGCATTGAATGTATTGATTATCTGTAACTAACAGTAACCACGCGCCTCGAATGCAACTTAATGCCTTAAAGGCGCCCCTCCTCTTTGATATTTACTCAAAGGTATTTAACTATTGTGTGTTTGCGTAGTCAATGGTTAACAATCGATCATTTGAAACTATGAACGGTTTAAAATGGGGATTTACATAAAATTTAATTAAGAAATATAAATAATAGAATCATATACAATGTATAAAAACTTCAGATATTTATGACTAACAGTTGTACTAACTACTTAATCAACTTTTAGGCATAACTTTAAGGGGGGTGGCACTTTGGTTGGTCGTTTAATTGACAACTTAAAAGCAGATTGTTATCTAAATAAAGGACATTATATGAAATATGTTCCTTATCCTAGTAATCAAGAATATAAGTTGCTGGACCAAGCCAAGGCTCATAAATGGCTGTAGAGCTATAGAAGAAGAAGTATCAACGAGTCTATGTATTACATACTGCATTTTCTAATAATACTAGTGAGAACTTAACTATGTTATCAGATTTTACACGAACACAAACAATCTTATACATATTCTTGCTGTAAATCTGTTACTTTTAAACAACATTATAATTATTTAAAAGCGCTAAAGGAGCCTAATTTTCTTTTAATACCTTTGTTTATTTTTCTGAAAAGAAATCAACACCTACAAACAGGTGAAGGCGAAACTCCTAACTAATTAGACGAGAAGTTTGAAAACAGGAAGCGGAAATTTAAGGTGAACTTTTCTTTGTTAAATTAACAGTTTTTCATTTTTCCTCATTCTTCCTTTAGAATTTATTTGTAGCATAAAATTTTTATTAAATGTTTTTATAATTTAAGGTTATTTTTTTCTTTCATATCCCCGATCCGATTTGTCGAAAAGAATAACAAACGGATCTTGAGTATTCGTAACATTTATTAATATAAAACAAAAAAAAAATGCTTAATGTTACTTTAGACTTCTAAACAAATGGTATGGTCCGTAGAGATCGTAGACAAGTTTGAAAATAATGTTTAATTTTTATTACATATTATTTTGTATTGTTTACAATACATCAAAGAAACATAAATAGGTTTAAATGCAAACGCGAGGATATGATTCTGCATGACTGGATGAGGGTAAACGTTTCCCTCCATAGAAATAATCCTTATACCTTTATTAACTTGACCTGCTTTCGAGATAGATGACATGTAATTTATCTATATCTTTATACATATAATAAAATTGGAGCGTCTGTTTGTAATATCAAAAGAAAAATACCAGATTTCGGGAATATGTATTAACGTTGCTGATAACTACACATTTAAAAACTTTTTGTCTGTGTGTCTGTCCACAAGTCGCGTTTGTTTCGGATGATCTTCGAAACAGCTGGGCCGATTTCGACCGGACTTTCACTGAAGGTTAGCTGGCTACTTTTTTATCTTAATATTACGTGAACGAAGTCGCGGGTAACAGCAAGTATAAAACAAACAATGAAAATACCTTGACAGATTATAGAAGCATTATGACCGTCGTGTGATCACTAGTTAAATAACCATATAAACGCAACCTACCCTTTAATGACACGGAGTTCGAAAGCCGTAATTAATTCACGTCAGCTTGTGTGAGATTAACAGAGCATGAACAAAATGGAATAATTAACGCTTTTACTGAGTAATTTTATGCATAAATGATGGAACATGATGTTCAATGGTTAATTCTAAGCTACGCGAGAGCTCGCATGGTCACATCCTAAAACATACTCAAACACGCAATTGCTTTAACAACGTGCGAAATTCAACATTACTTTGACATATCATTACGCAAATATAAATGAACTAGCTTTCGCCCGCGAGTTCACCCGCGTGGAGTTAAAAAAAACAAAAGTGAGTAGCTGCTGCGTTCTTCCAGACTGTCATCCAAGTCTGTCCCAAATTTCATCGAGATCCATTCAGCCGTTTAGGCTACAAACTGTAATAAACATCCATCCGTCCATCTAAACTTTCGCATTTATGATATTAGTTAGATTAAATGTATTTTTTTATCATCAGCTATTTAATTACTCTGTCTGTCAATAATTTCATCAACTACGGACGCAGAATAATTAATAGCAAACCAGTAATCCAGAAGGTTAGGTAGAGACCATCTCTGGCTTCTACGTTCATACATCTGTACGTACATGCAGATCAGTTACTAAATTTATAGCACTACTGTTATTAATATTGTAGTTTTCAACAATAAAATGTAACCGCAACATGGTGTTATTTTCGCCTAGGATTGTACAACGAAATTTAGAATCCACTGTAAAGTTTAACGACACACGCCCGAGGGGAGAATTCCGCTAATGGGCGACGGGAGACCGCAGAATCATACCACTATTTATGATACCTGCATATTGTAATATGGTATGAAAAGCATTATAATTATCGTTGCAGCCTATATTAAAGAGGAATCTGACTGACTACTAGCACCATACAATGTCCCAAATATTGGATTAGGACCAGAGAGTTAAAATTTTTCAAAAAGATTTCTGTTCGTATATGAACTAAAGGTCACTAAGAAAGGATTTTTCTAAGGGTTATGGGCGATTTAAGTGTGAATGAATAAGTTTTCTGTCCGAGTTACAAGTTAACACAAGGTATATTAATGCAAAAAAAAAATCTATGTGAACAAATTCGTTGACATCAGCTACAATATTGTAAATTGATAGATTATTTTATTTGACATATAATATATAGCATTCCTTTCAATTATGTCACGAATTTGATATCCCATTCGTTTAGCTTTTAGTTCAAAAATATTTTTCCTGAAACAGCTAGTGCCAAATTAAGTGCAATTTACGTCGACCGATTTCCGTTCAGCACGAAATACCAATTAATAAATAAATCTCTCGAACCTGCCATGAATTTTAAACGTTCCATAAAAGACAATCGACCGGACATAGAATACTTTTAATTCTATTAAATTTGTTGCAATTCCAAATTAATATTCATTATACAAATTGTACTTTTTTTTAAAGTCTTTCAGGTTATAATTTACTTAAAGCCAAAACTCTTTTATTATTTTTTTACTTTTCATAACAATTATGAATACACAAAAAGAAACAAATCACGAATTCTCTCATATTCAGTTTGTAAAAGTTATTCTGTACGCTTTACAATTTGAATATTATAATTACGTAGATTTTTGCATATATTGCGGATTTTAATCCTTTTAAAACTGCTAGCTAGCACAAACGATGTATATTCTTTGTAGTTTTATTTCTTACCTTTTAATTTATTTAATGGTAGTAAATGAATTGTGTCAAAAGCGTATCTACATAGCAGATCGTCTATAGCCTTTGCTGAAATCTAAAAGCTTTTCAAATGTAATCCCACAAGCGGGTTTTGTAAATCCGCTCTAGGGACCGAATAATTAACACGTGTACGATCTACGATCGGAAATACTTATTGATTATTAAAAAGCTTTTACATTAAATAGGTAAATAGATTTTATTTTGCTTCGACAGTACTGGAAAATACCAAACGAGAGAAACATGATATAACGAACTACCTTATCTTATATTTACCACAATCAAGGTCATGATTCGAGATTCGAGTTTGACCTATTGACTCAACGGAAATAAAAACCCAAAGGCCCAAATCGGCTCTTCGATCACAGTGTCAATTAGATTAACGAACGAATTATACTTGACTATTTCATATTTATGTATGTATTATTTAAAACTGAATCAAAACGCAGAAAGCTTTTAATACATGTATCAAACGACAACTGAATGTTTATAAAAACAAAAGACTGTAAGCATAACACACAACAGGGACCATTAACAATAAAATCTTTTGCGAGATAACATTAGTGTTGAAAGGAAAGCTAAAAAGTCAGTAGAAATAACAACAGCAAATACGGAGCTGCATGTCGTAACAATATCTTTTCTTGGCCACAAGCTACGAAGTTTTGTGCCTTCTCACTACATATTGAGAAAACATCTAAAGTAAATTAAGTACACTTAGGGTTTTGCCTAAAAACTGGGTTACTGTTCCGCAATGTAATGCATTTTCATCACTAAAAACGCTAATCTCAATTTTTTTAGTAAATCTGCAGAGAAACATTAAAAATGTTTGTTAATTGTGCGTTTTTATTGACACTCGATTAAGAGATTTAAGGGTATTACAAAAATAAACAAACAATTTAACTTGTTTACTTCATGAGATAAATACATGTCTCTTCTGACAGTTTGTAGTTATACCCCGCTGTAGCAGGTGACATTGGATATGTGCCTGGCTCATTCAGGGCTGTGTAATGTGCATAGATAATCATGATAGCTGAAATTAAATTAATAAATAAAAGCCCTAGTTTGTCGGTGATCTTCTACTACCAATGGTCCCAATTACCGTTTAACCCTTTTCGTTTAAAAAGAAAATATTTTTTAAAAGGGAATGAATGATAAATTTTTATTTAACTTAATTATCAATTGTTTTACGAGATTCAATTTAAAAACTAAATCATCTTACTTATCATAGTAATATTATAAATGCGAATGTATAGATGTATGGATGGATGTTTGTTAGAGTTTGTAGCCTAAACGGCTGAACGGATATAGATGAAACTTGGCATAGATGTCTGCCTGTCCTCGGCGATATTTCCAAACCAATACGACTTAGGGTCCTTCAACAAGCGAGCCTACAATTTCCTCAAAGGCCGGCAACGCATCTGTAGTTCCTCTGGTGTTGCGGATGTCCATGGGCGTCGTTGACCACCTTTGTGTTCCCGCCGCTCGTTTGCCCCCTTCTCATATAAAAACAATAGATGTAGAGCATAATCTGGAAGAACACATAGGCTACTGACTTTTGTTTTTTTTTTTTTTTAAGTACAACGCGAAAGGAATCGCGGACGAAAGCTAGTTGTTTTATCAAATTAATTAAAAATACTAGGACGGTTACGCAGCCCTGCAAGGCAACACTTCAAATTTGTTATCGCAAACGAAGCGGCTTCCGTGACACGCGACGCTGACATAATCCCTGCGAGAACCACCTTCTCATACTGACAACTATTTTAAGTCTTTTCTTTCAACCTATCATTACACTCTGAATACAAAAAAATTGGATTTACTACTAAGATGGTTTGTTACCTTACGTTCGTTGTATCAAAACCACAATTGAAATAAAAAATACTAGTCACTTGAATATTTTATGTGCATTGTTTCTAAATTCTTAAATTAATTTTTAACAATATAAAGTCCCGTAAAAAGTCACGAGGATATTCCTTTACGTAAAAAATATTATTGAAATATTTTAACAGCGCTTTGAACGTAAAAGTTATCACCATCAAAACTTTTATCTAGTAACAGAACAAAGGGGAACGTGGATGAAAAATTTGAATATGTAAATGAAGCCAGTTGATTTGCATGCACCGGCCGATTGGCCATATTGTCTTATTTTTAGTGACTTTCAGTAGGAAACTTTTATAGAATTTAACTACGTTGCATATAAGTTAATATTGTTAGAAGAACTGTCGTAAATATAAATGACAATTCCTACTGAAATTAGCTTGTATTCAAACGCTTATTTAAAATAATTGATTTAATTCATCATAGTATCAAAGATAAGTTAACTCTGTTAAGATAATTACTGCTTTATTAATGAATTTGTGTATTAGAAATAAAAATAAGATTTTCATATTAACTTTAACACAATTTTAAAATATTGAAGATGGCCAAAAAATGGATTACAGAAGTTATTCCATAACGGTGATTTTAAAAACTAGTGAACAAATATAGAGGTACTCAAATAAGATATGCAAACGTCGTTCTAAATGGCTTTTTATATACATAAATATAGTTAACTTTCTAAAATGTCTCAAAGGGAAGAAACCAAGCATCGCAAAGCGCTTGCAGTAAACTTGTGGAGCATAAATATACGGTCGGTTCTGCATTTCTCTGGATTTACGTATAAAGGTAACGAAATGTTCGTGCTATACATTTATTTATGCGATGAAAATTGCTGCAAAGAAACCCTATTCTTTGTTTATGATTAGCCTTTAACCAATCACGAATGGTCTTCCTACCTAGTATTTTATTGAACTGTTAAAAGTTTTATTATTTTTATTTCTTTAACTAGCTTTCGCCCGCGACTCCGTTCGCGTGGAATTAAAAAGACTAAAATGATTAGAATATGTGTTCTTCCAGACTATCCTCTACATGCATACTAAATTTTAATGAAAACCGTTCAGCCGTTTAGGCTACAAACTGTAACAAACATCCATCCATCCATCTATACGCATTTATAATATTAGTATGATTAATTGATTATCTTCCCATCCGTTTAGCAGCAAAAAAGTTCAGCATAGTATGTTATTCTTTCATACATTTAATGACCGTTCTGTCTAAGTTTACTTATGTCTTACGCGTATATTCTCTTTTACAATCCATTGTTTCTTTGGACCTATTTGTAACCATCTTTATTTAATTTCATTACTTAATAGTACGTTTTGTTTATAGTAACTTTACAATATCAACATCAAAGATGTAAAAGCAATGACTAAAACAAATGGATGTTAGAATAAACAGTTTATGAATGGACTGAATGTTCTTCGATATAAAATCCCTTTTCATTCGATAATTTTTATCTATTCTGTTGTTATACTAAAGATTAAACAGGCCGAGTTAAGTATAACAGTTGAAAATGAATATTTTATTAAAACAACATTAATTTATATCGAAACATTAAAACTTAATTAACTAGAGCAAATTACTACTTGAATAAGGTGAGAATAGTAGTGAGATATTCGAAATAGTTTTGTAAAATTCTATAGAATATGTTGACAAAAATTTCATCCAAATAATTTATAAGTCTTTCTACAATTACACAAGGGTTTTATTTTCACATGAAAAAGTTTATATTTTTAGTCCATAACAAATACTACAATATGTACTTAACATCACAACTCGTTTGAATAAAAAAGTTGTTCGTGTGATTAAAAAAAACACCAATACACCATAAAACGCTCAGAGTACAATAAAAGCGTAAACCTGCACAACTCTAACAAAAATATATATAACGTTGTTTCCATCCGCTTGCACAAAAGAATCATTCCTATTCAGAGTTGTACAGCAAGAAATTTGTAAAAATAAATGTAAAACATCATAGTTCAAATTATTCACAGGTACATTTTATACAATCTTCCGTGTGTTTTTATTTGAAGCTACTAGCCTTTTTCACGTGCCTTTGAAGTGAGATCGCTAACGAGGCACGCGGCGGCAATGCCGAGCAATGCCGCCCTCTTGTGTCACTAAAGTTGCTTGTTTACGGAGAAATTTTTTACAAATTTTTTGAACGGCTACAAAATTGTTTAAGTTTTTTCTTTGGTTATGTCAAACGAATACGGCGAACATCACTTGTTATGGACATCCGTACTAATTATGATGGAAGAAAAACTTTTTTTAGAAGGCAGGAACCTTCGACTGTCAAGATATGTACCACATATTCATCTAAGTCTTTTTAGTAAATTCATTTTATGTTTATTTTAGTATTTAGATTCTTATTTATGAATTCAAGTGGAAAAAAAGGTATGATTCAATTATTGCTGTTATTTCGTACATTTCAATATGTTGCAAGATTTCACAATTAATAATGTTACGGTACAAAATAACGTAAACTAAGATTATATTAAGTCAGAACATTTGCACAAAAGTTAAGAAAATCTGGAACGAGCTCGGAAAGTCCTTGTTGGTCGTGCTTTTGTTATCTTACTTGCTTACTTAAGTACACTGCGCTTTTAAGTTCAGAGAAAATAGAAGAAAAGCATTATTTTCCGCTTATTATTTTGAAAAGGTACTTAAAGTGTTTTTATTAGAGCACTATCTTATTTAATTTTACGTAAATTACAATTGTACGGCATATTACTAGCAATACTAATAGCGGTAACGGATAAGTAAAAACTGGCAATTTTATTTACATCAGTGTTGTATAATCTATATATACATACAATAAAATTGGAGTGTCTGTATGTAATATCACAAGAAAATTTCCAGATTTCGGGAATATGGTGTATTTTTACTATGCTGATAACGAAAATGTCATTTAAAAAGTGTTTGTTTATCTGCCTGTCTGCCGTTTGTTTCAAGTAACCTCTAAGACGGCTGGGCCAATTTCGACCTGACTGTTACTGAAAAATAGACGGGCATCTTAATATTTCGTAGACGAAGTCATGGGCAGCAGCTATTACATAAAATAAGTCATTATTTTTAAATGTAAAATTTTAACCTCAACTACGTAAAGAAACATGAAATAATTTTACAAAATCAACCATTGAATATAAAGATATCATTCGAGTCTTTTCATATCTAGGCCGTGTTTGGTGACTCGTATGAAAAGAATTGTTGCTAATTAGACCGACACTAATTATGTTACTTAAAGGGAAGAATACCACTGTCGTATTTATGATGGAATGAATGAAAATGTATACTTTCGAAACAATTATTGTATTACGTACAATACGTTTAAACAATGTATATTTTAATAAATTATGAAACTTTGTTTATTAAGTTTAAATAAATGAAAGTATCATTACGAATTAATCAAACCTAAGAAAATCGAATCTTGATATAAAGATGCTTTGGGATAACAAAAAAGACAAGGCGTCGAAACATAGTTATTAGAGTTATAAGCTTATAAAAAAAAACATACAGACGAATTGAGTACCTCCTTCTTTTGGTAAGTCGGTCAAAAATAAGTTTTTATTGTACAGTCAACTGCCTAAAAATGTATTCATTTACAAAACTTTAACTTGTATAGACCTTCGCATTTTTGAAACCGAAGGCTCAAATATTACTCAAATATACAAGTCTCTAAAGCTAGGATAATGATTAATACAGCTAACTGTACATAATCTAAACAAACTGTTAGGATGCATTAAATGTGTTTTCTTATTTCTGTTTACTTTATAATTTAGTAGCATTTTTCTTAGCAAATATTAACTCGTACGAGCTTGAGTGCAATTTAATATGATGTTGAAACCGTACACGCTCGCGTCAGACGGCTGACTGCAGCGGCTAGATAAGCAAATTATAATTAGACTTTAGCATTTGCAATGGCCCGCCACAGTAGATACACATTTGTTACTTAATACCGTTTACCTATCATTATAAAATAAATGACTGTTTAAATATAACTAGATGTTATTCGCGACTTTGTACACGTGAAATTTAAAAATATAGTCTATGTTACCTAGCGATAACGTAACTTTCTAGTGAATGAATTTTTGAGATCGGCCCAGTAGTTCCTGAGTTATTTCAATGTTTTATTTTTATTTTATTATCAAAATACAATTCTACATACAAAAATACAATGGTTTCCTCTATATACTATTAGTATAGATAGATTCAATGTCTTTAGTTCTTTTTATCCCACACAGACGAAGTCGAAGACAACAGCTAGATTAATAATAACAACTGAAATACTTATGACTTTAGTTTTCTTTTCATTAATTAAAACGCAATTCAGTTGAAATTGCTTCCAGCCACATCTGTAAACAGTCTACTTTCTATTATTCTTTTAAGTAGTAGTTTTATTTACCTTTTGAAGAGAATTTTGCTGTGAGACGCTAATGAGGGTCGCTGCGGAAGCGGTGAGCTCTCGTAACACTAAAGTCTCTTGTTTGAACAACTACAATTACGGGAAAAACTAACAAATAGTACGAGTATGTGAAGAAATTTAGACTTGTTATACTCGTATGAAATTAAAAGTTTTGTTGAAGTAAGAAAATGTATTCAGTTTTATAGAAACTTATTCAATTTTTATAATAATATTAAGCGCCAATAGCCTTATGGTTTGGGGTACGGACTACCGATCTTACAGTCGAGGGTTCGAATCCCGCCATTCGACTATGGTCGTGAACCATATCCTAGCATAAGCCTAGAGCTTACTTGGCATGGTCAAAGGAAATACTAGTAAATTAAAAAAAAATCTACTAATGAATTATTTAAAAATATGTGATTAATATAAGTGGTTAAGACCTTGTTTAGTTATAATAAATTTCAGTAAAAAGAAAACAAAGATGTAAATCTATAGCAACTGCAAAATATATTCTGAATGAAGTGGCAGCTATTACTCACAGTTCGCGACACGGGCCGCGAACGTTACATTGAAGTTGAATGGAATTCGAAAACCTCGTGCCCACATATTTCAATTAAACTTTTCACTGAACTGAACGAAGAAAGTAAATTTTACATGAAAACTTTCACCACAGCTATACCGTATCTAGAGTGACATATTGAATTTCAAGCACATTCAGTACAGAACGCAAATAAAATGATTCACGAGATACTCGTATATTTAATTTAGAACTGTGTTTTTAGCGTCAAGTGTAGTTTATACTCGTACGTGTCAATTTAAACAACTGAAATCTTTTTATTAAAAAGTAGCCGTTGCTCGCGACTTCGCCTGCATGAAATTAAAAATTAGTAAAAACACGGCTTATGTTTAACAGTGGTAGAGCCCGCTTTAACATCTTCGCACGAATGGGCCGGCTCGCCCGGTGTATACCACGACCACACAGAAAACAGGCGTGAAGTGGAAGCAATTCCGCGTTTCGTCTGATGGGCGTGGTACATGAGGCCTAATTTTAGTCCCTTTCCCTTTCCACCCTTTTCTTAAGAGGAGAGGGTGGGAAGGAAAAGTGGATTTGACGGTGGAGAAGACGCATAGGAAGGGGAAATATCCTCTTTAGGTGCGTCTCCTCCTCCGTCAATGAAGGATAGGCAACGCATCTGCAATTGCGGATGTTTATGGGCAGCGGTCGCTTTCCATTTCGGTGGATTCAGGTGGCCGCTTGCACGTTTGCAACCTTATATTATAAAAAAAATCGTAAATTACCTTTATGACGGTGAAAGAGTTTTAAAAATCGGCCCAGTAGTTTTTGCGTGAATCGAATACATACAAAAATTACTATTCAATATATATGAGACCTACGTAACTGTTACATAGTAGCCACATTTTAAAGTAACTCTCACTGATAGAACTAACGTGTATGGTAAACTACTTTTGTTTATACTAATACCATAAGGAGGAAATTTGTATTTTTGGATTTATGTATGTATTGAAATAAGTCAAAAACTACTAGGCGGAATTTAAAATTCCTTTACCGTCAGAAATGTAATTCATATGTAAGTAACATAGACTATATTTTTTTAATTTCACGCAAGCGAAGTCGCTAGCAACAGTTAGTGTTTTAAAATTTTGGTTTATAATCCGTAACTAGATAAGTATTGCATTATTTAACAAGACCTGAATTACTAGTTACAAAAGGATTAATCTTTTCAATAAAAGAGAAGAGAAGCATTTGATGGAATAGCACAAACTGGCTGCACCTGGTACACTGCGATCGTTAGTCTTGTTATAAAGTTCCGTAAACAATTGTTGCGCCGTCGCGTCCGAATGCCCGGATACTGGTCTCTGCGACGATATTATTTATTAAACCGATAAAAGCATTTGCTACTGGCAGGAAACAATTTATGTCACCACAGGTGTAAACTAAAATTATTTTACTTTAAAAGTTTTATTGTAATATTACTAAAGATTCCAGTTGTTATTGAATTTAATAAAAATTATAATTAGTTTTACAGTTAAATTATTTCTAAATCTTTTAAGATTGCCCGCCCTTTAAATAAAAAAATGTAGCTTGTTTTTTCTTAGGGGTATTTTATTCATAAACGTATATCATTGTTCATTCAAAATATATTTCAATAACCTTTCAATAAAGTCTATGAAAAACGACGCTATTATATACCCCATTAAATAAACTGTCATTTTCTTGTTCACTAAACCACAAGAAAAGCAAACAACGTAACGGCTATTGTGGAGTTATTTACGTGTGCTATATGCAAGAATTCTTTTTTGGGTTACAATATAAAGGGAAAAAGTAATATGTGAAAATACCAATTTCATACAATGTATGCGAAACAAGTAATGCATAAATAAACTTAGTAGCGATGAAAGGGGTTCGTTATTATCAGAATTATGTTTACAAACCTTTGTACTCTTTATTATTTTTACTACAAACGAAAACGCTTCAAATTTTTATTATGTGAAATACCTACGTATTTATTTTGAAAGTGTACGCTTTTAAACTACCAGTATCACGTGAATAACTGTAAAAAACAATTATCTTTCTAGCGTAAAGACTGACATACACGGACTACGTTAAACAGTTGGTATCAAAAGTTTCACGTGACTTCTAGGTAATAGTAGTTATTATGCCGCACAAGAAACACAGTTAAGAATTGCTATTAAAAATGTTGCCAGTCCTCTTAACGCTGTTAGTACAGACTGCTTGAAACGGTCCGTGTATGTCAGCCCTAACCGGTTTAGCGCGAGTCAACACCAAAACAAGTGGATGTGAACAGCAAACTAATTATACTGAAAGCTTTTGAAATGAGCAAGTTACTTTAACAAAATTTAACCTTGTTAATTAAAATTCGCAGATTTGATTTTAATTTTCTTAAATAATTAACACTACAGTTTGTCTAAATAAGATAGATTAGTTTGACGATTCATGTCAATTGATGTGACAATTCAGTAGGGATGGGTTGTTTAAAATCAAGCCTGAACCTTTTCGATTTTCGATTTTTATTATTATGGAAGTTAGAATCGATAGATTCATAGTTATAACTAATAAATTAAAAAAAACACTGTAGCCAAATTAATATTGATCTGCAGAACCATTACAAATAATGAGAGTAAATAAATATTTATTACTACTACAACCGTACGTAATCGAATTCGCTATTATTTCTGTCATCGCTAAAATCTCTACACTGTAATCAATACTAGAATTGTCCACTAAATTAGTTAATAAAAAAATAATAATTTTATTTAAGTTCGATAAATTTTATTTAAACCGAATATCGATAGTTCATAATTGTTCGCTATGCGTGTTTGTGCGTCACTACGATACCTGTCTATTAAGTACGGCATTTACCTTCATACAAATTTAATTCGATACTTCATATGCGTCATTTATCAAACTAATCTATCTCATTTAGACAAACTATATTATTGTTTTGTTTAATATAAACATAACAATGACGTTAAATCCGTTAAAATATACAGATATGAGTTGTAAAATTATTTACAATCCAGCCTATTTGTGTGACATAAAATTATTTATTGACACACATAATTACACGAAATACTAGTGGTTTCACAAAAAAACCTATAACATAGACTATATTTAACTGTATTTGGTGAAGAAAGATTTTCTCAGCATTCCGGAACAAAGCAATTTTACGCGTAATAAGATTTGATTACAGCCACATGTTTACTTACAAGCACGCACGATACTTGCAGGATTTATAAGGTACGTGATTCCGCAAGAGCCTACATCTGTAGCTGAAAAGATAACAAAAATCATCTACTAAAGGCTTCATTATATCAATTACTAGCTTTCAACCACGACTCTATCCACATGAAATTAAAAAAATAAAGTAATTCGCTTATTTTTTATTCCAGACTATCCTCAAAATCTATGCCGAAACAAGATCCAATCAGGCGTTTAGGCTACAAACTCTTACAAACATCCATCTAAACTTTCGCATTTATAATATTAGTAATAGTAAGATTATCGCCTATAGTTAAAATATTTATATTAAAAAATCTAGAATTCTTTTAGTTTCAGAAAATTAATTATCTAGTAACATTTTTGTACTGTTATTAGTTGTGGAAGTATTAGCATTGCATTAATATTAAACCGTAATATGATAATAGGAATTCGCGCACATATTAATATAACAAGTTTATTAAGAGTGCAGAAGTTAATATTCCGTCCTTCTGTTGTATGTGGGTAACGCGCCTGCTGAATGTTATTGCTTTGCAAATGCTACGAAATAAAAGAAATTCCTAATAAAAGGATCTAAGAAATATCTTTATCATATAAACAATGTTATTGATACATACTTATTATTTTTCTTGCCACTTTCACCACACTTTCTAGACAAAGATCTTTTACAAATCTTCTAACAGGCTAGCAATTGTTTTTATACGAGCTGTCGCCCGCAAACTTCGTTAGCGCGGATTTAAAAAAGTCATCTATCACATTTCCGCGTGCATCTACCTTTTACTAGCAATCTTTCAGTCAAAATCCCGCTCAAATCAGTCAACTCGTTCCAGAGATAGCGGTCCGGTCGCCATTTTGACAGCGTGGAATTTTAAAACCAGTAGCCTATAATATGCCCGTCTATGTGAGCTACCCCCCAGTGAAAGTCCGATCGAAATCGACCCAGCCGTTTCTGATATTACCCGGAACAAACGCGACTTGCGAACAGAGAGACATTTTTTAAAATGCGATTTTCGTTAACAGCCAAGCAAATACATTATCTTTCCGAAATCTGGAATTTTTCTTTTGATGTCACAAACAGTCACTCCAATTTTATCATATGTATTGACTAATCAAAACTTATCTGTTGTTAAAAAACGCAAAACCCTGAAGCTTATTGTTTGACACTGAAAGTCTACATGTGCAAAAAATGTTGGTATTTATTTTGCAAGGGTTTTCGCACAGATGAAGGTACGAAGGTTTTTATCGACGATGTAAATGTGAACAGGCCTCGGAAACGGTCAGAATATACAGACTAAGGACTTGAAATAACCTTGTATTCAACACTCTGAATGTACAAAGTGCCGTATTAAAGTAATGCTACTTTCACACAAGGGCAAAACATAAGAATAGAAGAGTCGACATAACAGTACTGCAATTATTTAAAGGAACAGACAGAGGCACTGATACAGTACAATAGGATACTGCATTATATGACTGCTCTATATCACTGGTCTGCCTCGTGTGAAGCTAGTATAAAAACTGTAGCGTTTTTCCTTTAAACAGGACTCGGCCACAACCATTAATAGCATAGGACATTATCATTAGGGAACTTTACACTGTATTTCTTGTCATTTTCTTTCTTTCGTTGTACAAAAATAAAATATAAAGAACATTACACTCTTCAACGTATGTCGTTTAAACGTTTACAAAGTGTAATATTTTGTTGTTTTCTTAACAGTGGGAAAATTTATACGTTACCTTCTATACGCATCGGTACAATAATGTTACGGATGAAGAGAAACTTTTCTTTTCCTTTTTATACAAGTAAATTCAACAATTGTGTTAAGAATATTAACGCATTTCTAATGTACTAAATATTTATTTAAAGGTAAAATATTAATTCCATTATCCACGTATAAAAGGTAATTTTATAGACATAGGGTTTGATTGTTATTTGAAAAATGCAGCTATCATTTTAAGTAGATTTTTATATATATTTTACATTTTTGGATTCTCAATGTCAATATTGTTTTCGTATATTTACTTAGCGGAAGAAACCCACGGATCCATGTCCTTTGTTACAATGTCTTGAATAGTACAAGAATACCACGACAAAGCAATCTTAGCGAAACTAATCAGCGAATGTCCTCGAAGTTGGGAAAGGTAATTACAAAACAAATAAATTATTCGTTACCCATTTAATTGCAAGGAGTAAAGGAATCCTTGCTACTAAGAAACATTAATGGAACTAAGAGCTATGTAAAATAAACTAGCTGTCTCCCGCGATTCCGTTCTCATGGAATTAAAAGTAGCCTACATCCGTGTTAAATTTGAGGTCCATTGACCCGTTTTGGAGATACGTGTACACATAAACACATATAAACTTTAGCATTTATTACATTAGTATGAAGTATAATATAATATGGCACGCCTCAAACGATATTTAAAATACATTTACCTCCAATTATGTTTTACCATTTCCTAATCGATGATGCGGAAAATGTGGGCCGACATCGTACATAATTGCTGTCCTCTGACGTCATATTCATCTCTGTTAATCACATTGATTTCGTGTTAAGCTATTGTTCAGTTTGTAGGTCACTTTGTCCTTTGTTTACTTACTGTATTCAGTGACATGAAATACGTAGCTTATTCAGAAACTTATCAATTATTACTCATTTAATATTCTTAACAAGTAGAGATTACTTTCATACAAAAGAATTATTAGTGAAGTATATTTTCACTGTCATCTGTATCCGAACAATAAACACGGTTTTCTATTTATCATTTTGAGATTTCACAGCAAAAAGATCTATTCAAAAACATATCGCCATCTCTCTGTGTTCGTAAAAACAAAGACAACAATTCATTGTTGTAAACTTGCCTGGTTTAAACAAAAGAATATTGAAAAAAATAATTCCTGAGTATTGATATAAGTAAAACTGGCGAATGAGTAAGTACGTAGTTATCTCCGATTCCTGATAAGCAAGAAGCATACTGATCCGTTGTTAGCAATAAAGATAAGCATATTATGTCTCGTTACCATAATTGGATGCCTTCTTTCCTTTACTAAGCCTGCTATACGCATCAAGGGACCTGTTATTATCCGAATATTTTTATGCAACTATGAATACACGCAATTTTTGTAGAAATCGTACAAAAATGCACATGATATCATATTTTACACAAAATAAATTGATTGGAAATGACTATAACATCATAGAGTATTGATCAAAAGGAGAATTTAATGTAGCGATATAATTTTTTCTCGTTGTCAGATGAAAATTACCTTGTCGCTGTCGGTGACGGAAATAAATAGAGCGCCGCTGCGTTATATTAAATCGAATACATTTTAATTTACCTTTTTCCGGCTTCGAAGAATTAAATTATAGGTTTCAATAAGATGATTAAAGAGCCTGCCGATAATTTTACATGTAGATAATTGGAAAAAAAATCGGATAGATAAACATAGAGTCACCCTTACTTAGATAGGCTCCGAGCCCTTTAGTGGGGACATATAGTAAGCGCTGATGGTGAAAACTAATCCTAAAGCTTAAAGGCCAGTAACAAATTTTGTGTTCATCTGGTGTTGAGGATGTCCATGGGTGTCGTTGGTCAGCGAACGTCGTCGAGGTAGTCACCTCAGTGTTCTCGCCACTCGTTTGCCCCTTTTTATTATAAAAAATAACTTCTAGCTTAAATTGCTTATCTAGTTTTAATTAAAACTATTGATGTAAAAACATTATTCCTATAAGTTAGAAGACATATAGTATATTTAAAATGTTCATATCACTAGTAGTACTCGCACTAGTACGTTAGCATTCTTCAGAACAAAGTTTGTGTTTAAATAACATTTGGTTAAATAAAATAATAATACTTTGAAATTTCATGCTACTATCTATTACTATTAGTCTACAGTATAGCGTAGTACGCATTCGACTAGTACACAATAGTACATTAACGATTCAAACGTACCAAGCGCTGACTATCCAGAAACCATTAGCGATGCAGGTGAATTTGCATTAATTCAACTAAACTACATTCTATACCTGCGATTGGCTCTGAAACTTCATACTAGACAAGTTCGATGAAACGTTCAGGTTTACGAAGGATTTTCCTTTCTACATTCCTACATAACTACATTCCGACATACACTAATAACAGGGAAAATGGTAACACTCAAATAACAATCAAGCAAATTCTAAAGCCCGCTACACACAGTATAATAAGATTTCACTTAAAAGTCGAGCAGTGAAAACTAAGTGTGTAGGTAAAAAATTATCTATCAGTTAAATTAAATGCCAGTTTTAACTGTAAAGTTCGTACTTAAAAAAACAATGAAACAAATTCTAAAGCCCGCTACACACATTAAGTTTTCACTCTATAGTCGAACTCTGCAGTTAAAACTACGTGTACAGGTAAAAAATTATCAATCAGTTAAAATACACCACAGTTTTAACTGTACATTTCGATTGTTTAAAAATGAACGTGTGAAGGAGGCTTAATTTAGAATTGCTACTTGGAAATGCCTATTTATAAATGTTTGTATATACACTTATGCAAATTAGATCGTTAGCAGATAACCGTAAGATAACGTTGTGTTCAATTCAGTAATATTATGTGTACAATAGGTTTTACTTAGTTTCATTTATGTTAGGTTTCCTGTCTGCTGTAGCGCTCAACTCTTTTGTGCTCGCGAAGTAATTCAAATCCTTTATGTTGTTACATAGCTACTGGCTGGAGTAATACTGAAATTTATACGTAGAGTAAAAAGGTAATACGAATTTGCACTTCTTAGAGTTTTCACTCCTGTTTATTTTATAGTAAAACTTATCTAAACTAAAATTATAAAAAGATTTGTATTTCTGTATATATTGAAATAACTCAAAAATTATAAGGCCAATTTTAAAAATTCTTTTATCGTTAGAAAGGTACTTATCTGTAAGTAACATAGGTTCTATTTATTTTTTACTAATTTTTAAATTTACGCGAACAACTAATTGTATTTATTAATATAGTTTATTGCGTTTAAATTTATGTCAAACAATAAATTACGAGTAGGTACAGTCAGCTCCATAAACATGTAGAATTACAAAACTTCAGAAACAAGTCTACGCTTTATATTTCAAAAGTATATATGAACCAATCCATTCTAATACTTGACTTTGATTACTAGATATCAATCTGCATACGTATTGAAACCATCTGTACAAATTTGTAAAGTTTGAGTATTCATTCTATGTATCTGACTGTACATAAATGTTGAATCAAAAGATTGGTTAAAGCTTGTAAAAGACGCAACTAAAAAATTAATTACAGAAGGATATAATATTTTTTTCGATACACACAAAACTGATTGAGTGAACTCATTTAGTCAAAGTGAATAATTACTACACTCCTTCATTAAGCAAAGTAAATACTTTAAATTAGCTTCTATCTTCACGTTTTTAATCTCAAGAGAGTAATAAAGTTGCGCTTTACATTTTAAAATGTTTTAAAAAACTTCCAATATTTATTTTTCAATAGTTTAACATGTTTACATTTTATGAAATCTTCATACAAAAGACATATAAGTACCAAAGAAATTGTTGTCACCGATATTAACTTGTTCCTAACTGGGGTTGTTACGGAGGCCATTTAAACGGAAGTGGATGCGGATGCGGAGGTCAATATTAATATATTAATTGCGATTTATTAAAGAATTACGTTAATTCAAAATACAGATTGGTACATAATAATAAGATACACTTTATTATGCAAAGATATTTTTTTTTTTTATAACATAAGGTGGCAAACGAGCAAGCGGCCGCCTGAAATCGCCAAAATGGCGAAGCGACCGCTGCCCATAGACATCCGCAATTGCAGATGCGTTGCCTACCCTTATACGACGAAGGAGGAGACGCACAAAAAGAGGATATTTCCCCTTCCTATGCATCTCCTCCCCCGTCAAATCCACTTCCTCTTCCCAACCTCTCCTTAAAAGAAAAGGGTGGTAAAGAGAAAGGGACTTAAATTAGGCCTCCGGCACCACACTCATCAGACGAAACACGGAATTGCTTCCATTTCACGCCTGTCTTCTGTGTGGTCGTGGTATTACACCGGGCGTGCCGGCCCATTCGTGCTAAGATGTTAAAGCGGGCACTACCACTGTAATTAAAGCGGGCACTACCACTGTAATTAAAGCGGGCACTACCACTGTAAGCCAAGCCAACCAAGGTATAATATAACAATTATAGTTAGTAGACCTAACACGCCCGCGCGGGCCGCATTAACGATACCTAATCGCCCCACTCGCGTTAAAGACGTAAATTAACTTCCATTATAACGCGGATGCGGAGTTAATACATCTTGCCGAAGTTCCGCACTTGCGGATGCGGAAGCGGAGTTCCGTTACAACCCTATTCCTAACTAACGATCAGCGATTAAGTGAAAAGTTATAAGATCTTCTGTATATAACTTTAAACTCTCGTTGTTTTTACAAATATAACGCTCGTAAGACACGGGAGCTCACAATCGTAGTAAGAAACCCGTAAATTCCGTGAAACTTCGGAACATTAAATAAACCTTGGTGTTCTTAAAACCATCATTATTTTTAGAGTTATCGATTATAATTATTTACATTTTATATGATTTGAATTATTCATAAGAAATGACATGCAAATTATTCCTGTAACAATACCCACATCTGTAAGCTTCTCACACTGTTACAGTTACCGTGGATTCCCACTGTCGGAACTCTAATACAAAAACATTTTGCTATTTCAACATTTATCATAAATATTGAAAGGAGTAACAATACATTCTTATACTGGTTCCTGTCAGTAGAAGCCGACGGTTAGAAAAGGGTCGCGGCGTGTAAATTGACAATGTGCCAATGTGACACAGCGAGATCGTTTATCCAAACGTTATCAAACAGATGTCAATTCGATTTATAATCTACTAGAGAAACACACGTTAAAAATATTAAAATAATATCATGTCATATCTTTTGTTATAGTATTTTCTTAGAATCTCTATGGAATTTAATCTTACAAATTAATGAGTTGTCCGGGTTCCGTCTTTTTCATTAAGTAGACTTGGCAGTGTTCGTGCAATGTAAACACTTGGAGCTTTCCTCTTTATCGAATTGTAGCGCGTATAACAGCAGCGAGAAAAGACGCTGCCGGCAATTAAATTCATGGAATATTCAATTACGGTGTAAGACTGTGTACATTTGATATTTAGTATTATTACAATAAAGATAATAACTGAAAGGAACACTAAATTACAGTAAAATCGTTTAGTATTTTTTTTATACTATAAGGTGGCAAACGAGAAAGCGGCCACTAGAAATCGCCAAAATGGCGAAGCGACCGCTGCCCATAGACATCCGCAATTGCAGATGCGTTGCCTACCCTTAATTGACGAAGGAGGAGACGCACATAAAGAGGACATTTCCCCTTCCTATGGGTCTCCTCCACCGCCAAATTCAAATCCACTTTTCCTCCCCATCCTTTCCTCTTAAGAAAAGGGTGGAAAGGGAGAGGGACTAAAATTAGGCCTCCGGCACCACACTCATCAGACGAAACGCGGAATTGCTTCCATTTCACGCCTGTTTTCTGTGTGGTCGTGGTATTACACCGGGCTCTACCACTGTTAAAGTACTACCACTGTAAGTATAATAAATTACATACAACTAAACAGAAAAGAAAATTGAATTAGTATTAAAATATCTTCTGCAATACGAAGCATTCCCTACCTTTTTTAACTTGACTCTAGCAACTAAAGTATACTTATTATGCAGATTTTCGATGAATTCGTTCATGTTAGTTACTAAATTTGATAATTATAATATCCTATTATCATATTACAAATTTAATCATAAAATTAAATCACGTAATTTTAGTATTTTAGTATGACAAATTAATTATGTTTCACAAACAACTAACGAACATCAAACATCGCTTAATCAATCTTTGACAGTACTAATTAAAACTCAACTAAAATAGCGTAGCCCATTATACAATGTTTGCTTTATAAAACCATTTTATGTTTTGATTAAGTTACTCGGTTTACATTAAAATTGAAGGGAAATAGGTAAATGTCATGTTTATACTATTAAAATGTTTTCCAATATTTAATTTAACATTTTACAACTTATAGATATTCTGATAGTGAATAATTTTTAAATTGTTCGGTAACTTTTTAGTTTATTCGTCAAATATAAAAGAATACATTGCTAAGGGCTTATTATATTTGTCTTTATATTGTAGATTTGTAAAAAATTAAAATATATACAAAGTTATAGTTTGTGAGAAAACATGAGCAAATAGACAGATTGTTTTAGACGAATGATTTTCAAAAGAGCAACATATTTTCAAAGAAGCATTTCGATATCAGATTATCTTGACAAATTCAAAAGCTTATGCAATACTCAGTTCAATTAGGAACGACTTAATACACTGACTGGCATTGTCCTGTTGCATGCAACTGGATTATCGTCGAAACATATCTTTCCTTAAAATATAGACAACGACTGTATGAATTGTATTTTGAGATCTCTATTTGTTTTTATTTTGTACCAATAGATGGCAGTATCCATAATTTTTTGTTTATATCTTAAAAGATTTTTTGGATTATTTTACGCAACACATAGCATTCGAAATAAAGTGATTTTTCTAAATAAATTTGTTACGTTGACCGCATTTGATTAGATATTCCATTATCGTTTTGGAAATAACTTTCAGATAATTTATACAAAGGCACCGATGACGATCTCGAAATTTTAATTAAAGAGCAACAGCTGCGCATTCGGCTTGTATTAGTGTCACCGTAAAATTGTTATCACTGGAATTCGGTTATATTGCCAAAAGGCAAAAATATTACTTCGTATATTAAACTATTATCCAAATAGTTACTATGTTTTATGTGGGTATTTTATTGGTCGATAATTTTAAAAGGAACGTCAGTAAATTTGATGTTGAATTTAATTTACGTTTGCAACTTATAATAGGAGGCATTAGGTTAAAGCGTTACGATAGTAAACATATGTTTATTTTTTATTTATGGTAAAAAAATTACATGTACATATGAAGGATTATTTCAATAAAATACAACTTCAAAGTTAATAAAATTTGCCACAACTCATTATTTAGCACATTACTAGACAGTTATTTAGTATCTATTTACAACATTTCTATAGAATAGTTGTTAAGCGATGATCGTAAATTGTATGAGACGGCTGGAACTTAACAAAAGATTTCTCTGCCGTAGCGAACATGTACGATATCCACTCACTCGAGAAAGGATTTCTATGTACGGTTCATAATTGACTATCATATTCTTACAGTCAATGGAAATTTCAACCAGGCTACGAAATTTAATGCTATAAACATTTTGAAAATATGAACCGACTAGTTTTCGCTTGCGACTCTGTCCGCGGGGAATTAAAAAAAAAAACAAAATAGCCTATGTGTTCTTCCAGACTATCTTCTTCACCGATACGAAATTTCATCGAAATCCGTTCAGTCGTTTAGGCTACAGACTCTAACAAACATCCATCCATCTAAACTTTCTCGTTTATAATATTAGTCTAAAGTATGATTAAAAGAGATCTTTTGACAATTGCGTTGTCTCAGATAGAAGAACAAATAAAAAACAAACTCGTACCGATAGATGAAGTCTTTTAGTGTTTTGGCGAATAAATTTTTACAATCAGTTCAATAGTTTCTGGGTTAAATGAACACAATCCCTTCGTGCCTTAATAGTAGTTCAGAATCACACTTGTGCTTATATACCTAAGACGAAATACATAGCAGTCTTATGGGATATTTCCCGTTAGAATGTCCAGCGTATTGATCAATCAATCAACAATGATTTATTTCCCATTGGACCATGAAGCACCCGTCTTATGACTTCTAATGATTTTTAATTACTAGTATAACAATTTAATCTTATGTAAGCCAAACGATAATGCCGATATAAACAATGCTTAGATATTTTGATCCAGTTAGTATGCAAACATAATATTGTAACTGTGATTGCGATGCTTTCGGTTAAATTAGTTTACTCTCTCAGTGCTGCTGCGCTTCCGGCTTTGCACAATTAATTATCGTTAATGAACATTAATTGGCCAATTTAACCAATTAAGTCATGATAAAAAATTAATTGATGTACATGTTATACATTCCGATTTATTAAAGCAACAAATTATTATAATCTTCGCTCACAGTTTATTTTTAAGTGATTTATGCTCGGTTTCTGAAGTTTCCATTTATTTTATCATTACCTTTTTTTACGTGGGTATGGGCCCACACATATTCCAACTTATTGGGGCCAAGAATCGAAATATGTCGGACTCACACCGACTAAAACCCCACGGTGATAGCTAACATTCTAATATTACCTTGTGATTGATTAGTGTTCGGTTGACTTATGTTTAAAGGAGCAAGAAACAAGTTACGTTTGGAAACGCATTTTATGAAGTTATTGAACGAAAAACCCTAACGAATGGTTTTACATAGCTGGGAAACCGGCCATAAAACAATTGCAAGGTAGTGCGCACTGTCCTGTCTCATTATTGTATTTTTATTACTTTGGGCTTTGAAAAGACATCCTTCATTAATAAAGTTTAAGTAAAAGCCGAGTGTATTAAGATATTACTTCGAGATATATTGATAATTGCGTCAAGGAATAAATTAAATTTAGGATAAACAATTACTTGAAGTCTCTACCATTCGTAAGTACTAATCGATTAGTGGACTGTCTGAATATATTTCGAATGAAATTGAAAACAACTAATGTAAAACGACTTTGTTATAGAAAAAACACCATCAAAGAAAAACCACTTAATGTCGATAAAGGATTTTTCAAAAGCAAAACCACGAAAAGCAATTTACTCTTTCCTTGAGAGATTGTAGAGAAGAAATATCCTGTTAGGGGAAAAAACATAATCGACTGAAGGGTTTATATCAAATTCTACTTACAAAGTGAATGTTTTAGAAAGTCATTAGGTCAAGTTGTATTTAATGAGGAAGAAATGACGAAACATAACACAATCTAGTCTTAAATGTTTTAATTTGTTTTTGTTTTTCTAATGCAGTAAATTAAGCGCGCATATCTTTAACGAAACTATAGTTCAACTGCTTAGACGCGCTTTAATTGCTATGAACTTATGTGGAGGTTAGTTGTGCATCTAAACAGATGAATTGACTGCAAAACAATCGACAATCGCAGAACAGATATACGATAGTTTAGTTAAAAGGGTGCGCCCGCTATTATGGTCGGTCATTAAAACCCTATAATAATTCGTTCTGTGATAATTCGTAGTATCCAAAGATTTAATTAAAATAACTTTTTACACATTTATTCTTTTCAACAACTTTCATAAAATAGGTTCATTTCACTTACTAATTATAATCATGTCAATTGGTCTCAGTCAGATACGTAAAAGCATTCCCGAAATTTAAAATTCAATTTATGAATAAACTGTCAAAGCTTCAATAAATTTAATAACAATACTGGCGACCGACAACGTCGAGCAATAGAGTTACTCAATTAAAACTTTTTAAAATGCCGTTTATAAAGCCTTCGAGACAGGCCAATTTAGTTAACAGTTTATTTTAGTAGCTATTGATGTCACAATCCAGTTGTGGTTAAATTAAATGTTTTAAAGCAAGATTCTTTACGAATTAAGGAATAAATAAGTCTACTTTACTATAGACTTTTTATTGAAGCTGTGAATCAAAATTTTACCAATCAAATACTTTTTATTACTGGCTAATTTTAATCCGACACCTGCGAGATTGTAACGAAACTCAATTAGAAAAGTTTGTAAAGAAATTATAGCTTTTAACTGTTAGATTACTGAGAAAGGAAAGTCAAGTATTACGATTACTTGGAAAATACTATGAAAACTTTTAATATTACAAATTTTTCTTATTTACTAAAAGGCTTATGGAAACAGATTGTAAAACATTTTAATAAGAACTTAAGTCACAAGAATCTTCATGAGCTCATTTAATTTAACCGTCATTGCAAACATTTTTAATTAGTACATAAAACAAATAATACAAAACTTCGCTTTTTTATTCAAAGTACATAAATGTAATATATTGTATAGGACACTCAAAAAAAAGTTTTTCTCTTAGTTTATAGCAATAGATAGAGCGTTCACCACACATCAGTTGAAACGGTTGGCATGGTGGCGGTGTTGCAACTGACAAGATAAATTGCCAGTTTGTTATTGGTATCCGAATGTCAAATAATGGAAGAATCCTAAATGAGTTTTGAGGTTAGTGACAACGTTTAGACACACAATCAATGTAGTCAATGTAGACAAATACAACCACATTTTTTTTTAATCTGATACTCTAAATTTAGAAGTATTTACATTTCTTGTATTTGGTACAGTTTTGCTTATAACTACACTGTGTCTATTCTCTTCCATTTGTTGTGCAAAAACACATGTCAATCACTTAGACGTCTTCTTCGTAAAAAAGCAGTACATATCCCAACATGGTCCTTCGAGTCGGATCTCTAGATACACTTTTTTAGCATTTCTAACGTTTTTCACAGATGAGCATCATGATGCGCAGATTTTGTTTGACAATCTCTCTAAGGACACACTGGTACAAAAGATGTATAAATTACGTCAAATGTAACAATGTCCAAAAGAGCTAGACATGTTCATTGCCCGATGGATCCGTCTTCCTGTCAGTCAAGTAATGACATCATCAGTGACGTCACTCGTATTGATTTGCGATGGGTAAAATTCATTGCAGTACCAAAGTGATTTATTAATCAACATTCCACATCGATCCCAAGCCGGTTGACGTGAATTGCACTTAATTTGGCACTGACTGCACCAATAAAAATATATTTAGTACTTTAGAAATACCGTAAAAAATATCTGTTCACAGTTTGATAATATAAGTATTTACCGAACAAAATAGGATTGCTTTTATATTTAATAAATAAATGGCTGATTACACTGCAATAAACATGAATTAGGCGAAAATATCAACTGAATGGACGCCTAATGTCCACTGCAATAAAGTTTATTTTATTACCCTAGGCTTTCTATCATTCTACATCAAGCTTGCAAACCCGTTTACCGTTTGTTAGTAAATACGCCAAATGCAAATAAACACGTTGGCGAATGTCTAGCTTGTTAGAAAGGGCCTACAATTTAACATGTATATTCAGTATTTGTGACAAGCACTATTTAACTATATGATAATTTTGAATATTCAAAATCACCTAACATAAAAAAAAAACTAAATGTAAATTAAATGGTGTAGCTGTTTAAAAATGAGTCAAGGCTACACATTTAGGACTTCTTTTTATTTAGGTCATACCACCGGCTAGCAAATTTCGTAGCTCTTTTTGCACCTTTCGTAATTATGAATTAAATTCAAATTCTCCAGTTTGGATTAAAGTATTTAAATAACACTATTACGTAAAGTATGATTCAAATTTATGCATAATATTTCGTAACGTTGAAAACTTACTGCTTCAAACGAGAACGTATAGTACCCAGGTGTGCAAGATAACAACTCCACGGGCGACAAGGATTCTGACAACTAGACCTACATAACATAACTTGTATGTAGTTGTATTTAATAAAACATAAGTGACGCCTTGCATGAGCTATCATTTAAGTTAAACTTCTGTTTATATCATATTTATACACTCGTGTTTAATTTATTTAGTTACCTTTTTAGACAAGAATTTGGCGGTAACCTTAATTGAAAGTGACAAGTGACTACTACATTTGTGTTTTCAACATAGAATTTATAAAGGGACCTAAATGATATTACCCTGTCTAGTTATATACTCGTCTTTAGAATGTGCACACCTGAAACTAAACACAACTGCTTAGTCTCGCTTTGATTTCTATGAGCTTTTATGGAGGTGCGCACACTACTCGATTTTTAGTTGTGCAACAGTTGTGGTATAGTTTTATCAGAGGTGTGCGGGCGGATATTTTCCTTTTATTTTTCACTAGCTTTCGCCCGCGAGTCCGTCCGCGTGAAAAAAAAAAGTAAGTAGCCTATGTATTCCTCCAGACTATCCTCTACGTCTGTGCTAAATTCTATCGAGATCCATTTAGCCATTTAGGCTACAAACTCTAACAAACATCCATCCATCTATCTAAACTTTCGCATTTATATTTTATATAAACAAAACCAAAGACACATCTCACCTCCAAGTTATTAGTCCTTAAAAAGAAAAGGAGTCGTAGAATTCGTAGCGACGCTGAATATAAATTTCAACCCGAAGTTTTAGTACTAAAGTTCTAAAAAGGATATTGCGGCGACGTTGTTTCTAAAATTGAGACTTTTTCTGATTTTAGTGTTCTTAGTAAATTATTGAAGATGAAATTAAGAATGCGTGACTAGATTTAACAAAGATTTCGAATTTTATGTCGTCATTTCGTTTATTTTCTTTCAAAAATCAAAGACAACATAACGACAGTCGAATTTCACGGTTAGAGCTAACTTTTAACGACAGTACCTCTAAAGTCCGTCTGCAGTCGAGCTAAGTCGCTAAACTGTGGGAGACGTTTGAAAATTCTAACAAAGGATTCTGGTATCTCGACTGCGGCACAGCCTTGTCAGACGAGATAGGATTTATACCTACTTACAATTGACTACTATATCTTCCCTTTTAGGCTGTATTTCAGCTCACTATCAGCAATAAATCTTCATTTAGAATGCACAAAAATAACTACTATAATATTGATATCTAATTACTTTACTTTTGTTATGAAAATTATATTAAAA
Organism: Papilio polytes; assembly: GCF_000836215.1. Classification (NCBI taxonomy): domain Eukaryota; kingdom Metazoa; phylum Arthropoda; class Insecta; order Lepidoptera; family Papilionidae; genus Papilio; species Papilio polytes. Next base: position 56,441 of record NW_013526359.1, read on the forward strand.
AAAGATCATTTTGTTTATCTTTCGTCTCGTAGCGTAAAGCTAAATACTCGAGAATTTTGGATGCTACATTTTTGACCCAAAATAGTGTAATAAATCTGTCTATCGTTGCGGTCTGGCACAGCCAAAAGATACTTGCTTTAAAAACGCACGTAAAAAAAATTGTTAAACTTCAAGTAATTAAATGAAATTGTAAACTTCTTAATAACGTTGAAATAGTGACTTTCTGACCCATTTCCAGCAAGCGCTCCAGATATCTTGATATTGTTTCGACAGCTGCTAGAAACTGTCACAACAGTAGCTAAAGTTGGGCTCTGCCTGTGGTCCGCTTCATTAAAACTATAAGTCTTAACAGTGACATCATTGTTCAATGTTGGAAAAGAACAATGTATTTATTCGACGATAAATACGGATTGCAGATTTAAGAAACAAAAAGAAACAAGATTTTACACAGTGGTAAATCCTGGTTTAACATATTCGATCGAATGAGCCGGCTCGATCTAAATTGTACCATGACCACATAAAAGACGGTCCTGCAGTGGAAGTAATTCCGCGTTTCGTCAAATTGGTGTGTGACTGCCTATAGACTGTGCGACAAGATTGATAGATTGGTTGCAGATGTTACTAGAATATCGTTTATACTACCGGGCAAGACAAATTTGTAATTCTATTAATTATCATTATTAGTTATTTATTAATAATTAGTACTTCCAATAGTTAAACAAGATTGTACCACAAACCACTAACGTTCTGTATACGAATTTATTTCAAGCAAATTTAATGAGGTCGAATTATTGTATTAAATTACTCTGAAGTAAATTAATTATGTAAGCAGAATGCTATATACGGTAAAGTTTGTGTGGTATCCGCTTCATATATGTAAACATTTCAAAGCGTAAAACAATCATACTAATATTATAAATGCAAAAGTTTAGATGGATAAATGTTTGTGAGAGTTTGTAGCCTAAACGGCTGAACGGATTTCGATGAAATTTGGTGTAGACGTAGAGGATAGTCTCGAAAAACACATAGGCTACTCAGTTGTTTTTGATTCCACGCGGACGGAGTCGCGGGCAATAGCTATTAGTTTATATATCTATATATTAGGCTTTGTAATACAAGTAATTACTTATGTGTTTTTTAATATCTATATAAAAGTTTTTAAAAATATATAATATATATAATACAATACTAAATTAGTTTTTAAATACATTAACGAAGTACGTCGTCGTAATTTTTCTTTCTTATTTCTAATATTGAAGATCATAAAATATAGAACGATTCAAATATTCGACAAATAAAATTCTTTAAAAGAAAATCTGGAATTTTTTTGTTCAAGAATCTATAAAGCTTTTGAAACATGGAATTTCAGTTCACCGAAATATATATGCACAATAGTTTTCATATTCATTGTGATGCAAACAATTCTAAAACTTTACTCAAACTTTTATGCGGTACTAAATTTTCTACATTTACGTGACTAGCCACTTTTATGGTTATTGATTGTGGAGAAAAAAAGTGAAAAAGGCGATAATCGTTTGAAAGTAAGTTGGAATGCACGTTTGTTGGAGAACTTACTGTAAAATATTTAATATTGAAAACAAGGTTTGAAAATAAAAACCCAAAGCTAGCTTTCGCCCGCGACTCCGTGCGCGTGGAATTAAAAAAAAAAAACAAAAGTAAGTAGCCTATCTGTTCTTGCAGACTATCGGCTACATCAGCCCCAAATTTAAGCTACAAACTCTAACATCCATCCATCGAAACTTTCACATTTATAATATTAGTAAGAAGTAAGACGTAAGATGTTTATATACGAGTATTATTAAAACTACTTACGGTCAAAATCTTGATAAATGTACTCAAAGCCAATTACAGTTAGACTGTTTGTTATTCCGTTCGTAAGGCAGATTGCAGCCGCTCTTAGGATTACGTTCCAAACCTTTTAGGCTACCCGGACAAGGCTAAAGCTCTCGTTATAAATTATTATTAATAAAACACTAGCATAGTAATACATTTATATAATCTATACTATTACAATAAAGCGTAAACACACACTTCTTTGTTGCCTAAGATGTCAGCAATTACAGCATATTTTTCAATAATTCTTTTTATAATAAAAAATCCCTGCACTTACGTCAAGCTTAAGGTCATATATTTTCACGCCATTAAACTTAGGGGATAAATATTTTGGGCAAAAACCCTAATGTGGGAAAGAGACCATAAGATACTGCCAACATCAAGAAAGAAAAATTGCTAAGGTTTGTCATGTCATGTCATTTTGACATTTGCAATTGATAATTTGACAAACGCGAACAATAAAATGCAATTTTATGCGGATGAAGTCGCATGGGAACAGCTAAGTAAAACATTTATGGACGATAAATCAATTTTTTTTATGCGCGAAACATTATATTATCTTATTAGTCTTACTAATATTATAAATGCCAAAGTTTAGATGAATGGATGGATGATTGTCAGAGTTTGTCGCCTAAGTGGCTGAACGGATTTCGATTAAATTTAACAAAGATATAGAGCATAGTCCGGAAGAACATATAGGCTGCTTACTTTTGTTTTTTTTCAATACCGCGCGGACGGAGTTCAGGAAGTTATTATTTATAAAAAGCAAAAGTGTTAGTATATAGTATAGATAAGGTATGTTTGATATAACAGGAATTTACAAAGTTAAAGCTAAAAGTAATTACTGAACGAAATATTTCCGGAACATTAAAAAAAGACAAGTTCAGCTCGCAACGAGTACACACCGCGCGAGTCTATTGTTGCTTCTGACAAGTTGTAATTATGTTTACACAGTTTTTATTCAATTCTAAACATTTCAGTATACACAAAAGACTGTATCCATTTCTGCTGGATACACTATTCATAACTCAGGCTCTTCATATTCATTTTAATCCCGGTAAATAACAATTTATTTTTGATAAGTTCATAACAGAAAAATCATTAAAAACAATTATGAGTATTAAAATAAACAGTGTTGAAAGAAAGGCAATTTAATTTTGCATTTATAAATCATTTTCTCTATCTAACGTATATTAAATACAGGTTTATTTTAAATTAAAAATTCTTTTATAAGGCTTACCTAACCACTCCATTTAATGCCGTCGAGAGCAGCGACCACAGGATTCTCGATTGGGCCGGAGCGAAAAAATAACGCTAGTTTTAGCTTTCAAACAACTTTCAGTGGCCACTCTTATTTTTTTTATACTAAACTGCATTTTTTAATGATTAGCATTACAAAACGAACAGTATATACTCTATAGAATTATCGGGTTTACTCGTTGCTAACTAAAGCACCGAAGTGCATATTTTTCTGCATAATTATATAGATTTTAAAATATAAATTCAAGTATTTAACATAAACATGTTACACATTTTCTGACTGAACTAGTATTTTCCAATCTCAATATCAAACACTGCTAAAGATTACCTAGTCATTTCAGGTGTTGGTAGGGGTCTTGAATGTCAATATCTATGTCCGATTTCATTTCTAAAAAGTCTATTTTTGACCGACTTCCCAAAAGAAGGAGGTACTCAATTCGTCTGTATGTTTTTTTTTTTTTTTTTTTTTTTTTTTTTTTTTTTTTTTTT
>NW_013526359.1:61371-77626 GCF_000836215.1 Papilio polytes
AGTGTACTGTTTTTTTGAGAATATTTTGTTTTGTTTTTAGTGTATTTTGTTTGGAAGTCGGTTTTGTTTTTTTATTAAAAAGTTTATTTTTATGATTTCTATTGATAATAGTAGTGTAATTATTAAATTATATAACAGAACGCCACAAATGGACATCAAAGAGAATACCGACAATGTAAAGCAAGCTACGGCTGCGGCGTATTAACAGTCTATTATAGTCTTACGCTTCGTTGAACACCCTACAGATTGTCATTCGTTAGCGGCGTTAACGCTATGGTGTATAAAAATGCAACTATTGTCAAACTATTCTTTTGTACGCAAAAAAAATATAAAAGAATAAGATAGTTGATGATCCCATTTAATATGACCACATTTCTCAACACAACAGAGACTTTCTTAGAACTTTTTAGTTTCATTAAGAAGTCAAAGGTAGATAATGTAAAAGTACAAATAACATGTTTGCAATTTGCAAAATACGCGAAAGTGCTGTTTTACATAAACACTATAAAAATTCTTCAGGCGCCACCCAAACGATAATCGGGTTTTTAAATATACAGAAACATTTAGTAAAAACGATTGAGATAGATACTCTATAAAAAGTGCTGACATTTTCGTTGTTATTTTTACGACGCCGTTAACTTTTCACTTCAAAATGTGGTTAAATGGTTGTTGTTGAAAACACGTTAAAAGAACAAAGCTAGAAAAAGAAATACCGTTAGATTTGATCACATAGTGGAACACAGGACGATCCTAGAGTTACGTTTATGTTAAAAACTTCTAACATAAGAACGAAATAGTTCTTACTTTTATTTCAATTCATGAGTGTTAGTCTGGAAAAGTCTTTTTTGTTATAATATAAGGTGGCAAACGAGCACCCGGCCACCTAAATCAGCCAATAGCGAAACGACCGCTGCCCATAGACATCCGCAATCGCAGATGTGTTGCCTACCCTTATCCGACGGAGGAGGAGACGCACAAAAAGTGAATATTGCCCTTTGCTATGCATCTTCCCTTTCCTATCTACTTCTTATAAGAAAAGGGTGGTAAAGAGAAAGGGACTTAAATTAGGCCTCCTGCACTCGACTCATCAGACGAAACACGGAATTGCTTTCATTTCTCGCCTGTCTTCTGTGTGGTCGTGGTATGTCTTATCTCACCATCAAAACAACCACACAAAACATGTTTTCTCATTTTTATACACGCATATTGTTCTGAATTTCATATACAATAATTATATTTAAATTTACTTTGAACACAAAAAGGAATTTTTAATTATTATTTTAATATTGGCCTCCCTTCATACCATAATGATGCAATATCACGACTCTTTCATAAAATATTTAATCATTGTACAATATTTCTGCCTCCAGTTCTTTTATAAATGCAATTTTCTGTTTCACTAAACAATAATTTCATCGTGAATCAATTACATTCATAATTAAATTTGTTCAATAAATAATAGTTTTATAATTTAAATAGAAAAAAAATGTATGCTGAACTCTGAACCCAATAACTACAAATAGATAAAGCGATAAAAGATTCATAATCTATACATATAATGAAATCGAAGTGTCTGTTTGTAATAATAAAAGAAAAATTTCAGATTTCGGGAAGATTATGTATTTGCATTGCTAAAAACGAAAATCGCATTATTATTTTTTTGTCTGTCTATGTGTCTGTCTGTCAGTGCGCAAAACGCGTTTGTTCCGGGTATTCTCTGAAACGGCTAGGCCTATTTCGACCCGACTTCACTGAAGAGTAGCTGACATATAGACGGGGATATAATAGGCTCCTTTTATAACTTAATACTGAGTGGACAATCTTTCTGGCAACAGCTAGTTTTATAAGTTAAAAATAAATAAAACAAAAAACTTTATTAATAAATAAATTAGTAAGAAAAAATGTTTACTGTTTTTCTTGGATATGTTACTCCGATAAAATCACATAAGAAAACAAAAACATAATCTACTAAGAGTAGCTCTTGTAATTTTAATTGCTCGACCCTGTAAGAAAATTTATAGAATTAAACACATGTAATTTTACACGTATAAATTTTACTAATTACTTATATGTGGGTAGCAGGACACGTGAACCTAATTGCTTTGGGAGTTATTACACGCACCCATTCGTTTAATAACAAACTCGAGGGATATAGAAATACAAAACCAAATAATATTATCCCTATTTTTATTTACCGGGATTTCATTTCTATTTATTTTGGTTATACCTAATTAAATAAACATTTACACCTGTTTTTCATGCCCTAAATTATGGTATTTTACATCATTTCAATTGTTTGTTAAATAACAGTTATTTTTCATTTATTTAAAAACCTCGAATTATTTAAGCTCTGGATTGGAAGGTATGTTTTTGTCTCGGTTAAACATTTTATCAAAAAAATAATTGAAATGTACAAAGTTGACTAGAATAGTAGAATTTTATTAATTTTAGCAATAATGTTTGAATATATTGAGCAATGTTTACACACGAATACAAACGTAACATACATACAGAAACAGCGTAAACCAGTAAATGTCAACATGCATTACGCCCAGTGTGAGAAACTCGAGACCCAATTACCGGCGCAGCCGCCTTCCCTTCAGGCCTTAGGGACTTACCACATTGTAATTTTGAGAGACTGTATAGGCAATACGAATTTCTCTTTGTATCGAATAAAATAGTTATAGAGAAATAGCTTGCTACAGAAAGGTATGATATTAACACGCTTAAGATTTTTTAGCAAAATATTATTGCTACAAATCTCCGCTACCGTAACATGGTATTACGATAATTGCCCTCTCTTTTATTCTCATTGAAAAAAAGAAGATAGCAACAAAGTTCGTACACAAGTGTCGCATTTGAATCACGGTTGGTAACTTCTACGTAATTTTTCTTAAAATCTACTTAAGACACATACATACATACTTGACTTCAGAAACGCAAATTTAAGAAGCATACCTTTCTGCCGTGAATATGCAATAGATATTAACGTTATCTATGTATACTATAATAAAATTGGAGTGTATGTTTGTAAAATCAAAAAAAAATTTCAGATTTCGAGAAGATGATGTATTTGCGTTACTGATAACAAAAATCGAATTTAACTTTTTTTTTCTGTCTGTCTGTCTGTCCGTAAGCCGCTTTTTTCCGGGAGAATTCCAAAATGTATAGGCCAATTTCGACAGGACTTTCACTGTAGGGTAGCTGACATAGACGGGCATTTTATAGGCTAGTGAATACAGGCATGGTAATAGGCGAGGGTAATAGTATTTTCGGAAAGTGGCTTAAGAAGTAAGAGATAACATATTATAGGACAGTGTAAAATGACATATTTTTGAAGTCAATTAAATTATCGTCTTTAGTTTTTTTTACTTTTTATCTTGATATTGCGTGGACAGAGTCGCGTGCAACAGCTAGTCCGTAGTAAAGTTATAAATTGTTTGTAAATTGCTTTCGTTACCTACAGGTAGAGTATTTACAGCGACACAGCAGCACTAATGGAACTAATGAATATACGTCCTCGGGCCAACGAAGGTAATTACAAACCAAATAAATTATACGGTCCCCATTCAAGAGAAAATACGCAGCGTGTCTTCGATACGTGAAATCACCAGTTTCACTTGAAAGAATAAATGAATGGGACTTATTCATTAATACTTAACTCTTTCGGTGTTACTTCATAACGTATAAAACGATTTTAATAATTCTAAAGAAACAATCTATATCTATACGAGTATTATAAAGAAGAAGTATTTGTATACATTAAAAAAAACTCAAAAACGACTAGGATGATTTTAATAATTCTTTCACCATTAAAAACTACGATATCGGTGAGTAACATAAGCTACGTTTTTATTTTTTTTTGTTTCACGGGGACAAAGTTGCGAGCAACAGACAGTAATAAATATAAACCCTACAACTACATCAAACACTTATTTAAAAAAATAGGGAAAATCAGAAGTAAAAATGTATAACGATACCCACAAGAGCCAGGAGCATGCTTGGAGCATGTTATGAGGAAAAAAGCTAATGCACTGAACTGGGACTTTCGGATAGTTTATTTTTTATCTTACTTTTACTTCTATTCATATGAAATATTAATTTAATTAATTTGCAGCGTTAAATTTGGTTATACACTTACATGAATTGTTAATGGCTTTCCGATGAAAGCTGTACGGATACGTCTCGTAGCGAACAGCCGCCCGTAGCCGCTCGTAGGCTTATCTCTACGTACGTGTAGCGATGTACACTGCACTTACCAATCTGTAGATATAAAATTTTATAGTTATCTTAAAAACCTGTAATTGTTTTAAAAAATATTTAATCTGTAATAACTGCATTATTTTAAGTTAGAAATCATAACTATGAAGTATATACATAAATATGAAGATATATTTACTAAGACCGAAACTGAAACCTTTTACGATCAATAATAATTAACTAATCTTTTTTTCTAAAAGTTTGACATCGGTCTTTGTTTCAGCTTTTTTTTTCCTTAACCTAACAACGATTTCTTTAAATCTGTCCATTTAATCAATGAATAGGAATTTAATTGAAAGATGAGTATTAACGTACGAAGTATAGATTTAAAATACCATTGAGATGTTACAATCATCTGTACTATGCTCTTCACACATAAGTTAACATACTCGTCTATTCAAATGTAACGTTTGAAAAAAAATTTAAATATTACGCTCGGAACCGACAGATGTCACTAGGTGCGAGCGATATTTGTGACTTGCCCAAATACATCCCATTGAAGTATGCCAGCACGATAAATGCTCGTTCGGCATTTTACGAGCTGTACAATCGTTGCGTATGTAACTTTTTCAGACATTGTATGATACATATCGTCAGCAACCGAGTCGCAAAAGTTACTACAATTACTATAAAATGGTGAGAATGTAATCAATGTCGCTTTTGTAAAATCAATGATAAACGTATAGAAATGAGATCCTCCTTTTTGGTAGTCTGATAAGAATAGGTTTTATTAAAAATTATTTACTAATTTTCCTTAAATAGTTATGATTCATGCGTTAGTTGTTAAATAGCTTTAATATTAAGAAACAAACGTCATTATAGTATTTTGTTTGAATGTAAACTAATGTTGTTTATGTCTTATCTATCGTAATCTATACTATTACAATAAAGCGTAAACACACACTTCTTTGTTGCCTAAGATGTCGGCAAATTACAGGCAAATTACAGGCAAATTACAGCATATTTTTGAATAATTCTTTTTTTAGTATAAAGCCCTTGCGTCACGCTTCAGGCTATATATTTTAACTTAGGTGGTAAATGTTTTTGATATAAATCCTAATGTGGGAAAAAGTTGCTGCCAACATCAAGGAAGCAAGATTGTCATCATGTCATGTCATTTTGACATTTGTAATTGATAATTTGACAAGTGTAAACAATAAAATAAAATTTTCATAATTTAATGCGGATGAAGCCGCACGGGAACAGCTAGTCTTATAAAAGTTGAATGTAAACGGTTAGAGTTTTATTATCTGTAACAAACGTGTTCATTTTACAAAAGTTCAACTAAACATATCTGTTGTTTTGTCATGTTTTATGCAGTTGTATGTAGTCCACGAACGATTATGATAAAATTTTAACGCTCAACAATCCCGGTAAATGACTTTGCATAACAACAGCGTTCGGAAATGTTATTGTTGTTTCAGGTGTTAAACATTTTCCACTGGACATTGTTTTATTTGGTTAATGTTATTATATTCGTTGGTTGCGAACAATACGATGCGGGTAAATATGTTTAAGCTTGTATATTTTTAATTTTATAATATGTAAAATTTTCATACTTTTTGAAAATTAAAGATCGTTTAGTAAATTTTAGGAAGCATTCAAAATGATATGTTAAAGTAATTTCACGCTAGATTTTCGAATCGGTTTTGATATCAAAAACTCTAGTATCGTCGAATATCGACCTCATTGGCGAACTTTTGTAAACGTAGTGCAATGGTAGCATCAGTTCAATATCGTCGAAACACAAACAATGGCGTTAGAGCGGCGTACGGCGCAGTGTAGTTCGCAATCAATCAAAATTTCCATAAGTCATCTCGGACGCGGTCGCCGCAGGGAGCTCGCACGATATTGTAAAGTGCTTAGTTACGAATTTCAGTGGCGAGCGCTCCAGAGAGAGCTTTTGTTGATTACCCTCCCTTGTCTAATGCCCCTGTCTCTTCTATTTACCTACATGATCTCACTTAAGATTAATAATCTAAACGGCAACTGGTTATTGTAATGTGGTATGGTATTAGTAGATATTCCTTAGTATTGTGACGTATTTAAAATATAATCAGTTTACGTTAATAAATATCAGTTTATTATATTCTTAGCTAGCTAATTATCATATATAGTTTTACAATGATTTTTCAGTGTTTAAATTTAATACGTTCTTTATTTTCTGGTAACTTAGTTCTAGTAAATAGTTCATATTATAACATATTTTAACAATCGTGCAAAATAATCTTGAACTTCCCGTAATTCCGTCATCTTTCGATCTCTATTATACCTTTGTATGTCACAACTTTGATTGCTTTTCTATTTGTTATTTGTCATAAGGATCAACAGCGTAAGTACTGCGAATGAAATAGAAATTTACTATTCACTCTTGTCGCAATAACGTTTTCCCTTTCGAGTAAATCAAAAACTACATTTCTCGCGGAAATGATACAAAATACGCTATGAATAAAACATTTATTTAATATTGTCGGCTCTGAGCCAAATATATAAAGAATTATTTGAGCGCCGTTTTTCATATCAATTTTCTTTATTCCTTTCTAGGATAATTTTTATCAATATCTATAATAGTAATGAAATAAAATAAGAACTTTATTTCAGGCGAACCTGTGAACCTTTGGATTTAAATGCCGAAACCAAGTCCAAAAATAAGGTGGGAATATTCGGCTGGGATACGACTTAACGATTAAAATCAAGAAATCGGTACTACTTATCATCTCCCTTGCCTTATCCTACTCCCGTAAGGTTCCCGCACCGGGTTTTCGTCCTCCAAATAACTCTATCATCCGTCATCTCAGTCATCACTCCCTTCTTCAAATCGAAACTTTTTTTTTATAAAAAATATTAGTAGATTTGATATGGTAGTAGATATGGTTCACGACAATAGTCGAATGGCGGGATTTGAACCTTCCACCGCAAGATCGGTAGTCCGTACCCAAAACCATTAGGCTATTAACGCTTACAAAAACTACTTACTTTTTTTCAAAAATTGTCGCTATCTTATAAAATGATGAAGGAATCACTCTTTTACAGGAAGAGGAGTGTAGATGCTTTTGTTGAAAATTAAACATGGTAATTGAAACAAAATAACGCGAAGTATAAAATACACTTTAGTAACCACGAACAGATAAAAAGCAACCATAACATAAATTTCTTTAATCTCTTTTTGTTCCATACGCGGAGGCAAAACGGACTGTTGTATTTTTATGAAATTTCTTCACATAAACGGAAATTGTTCGTATTATATTTTGACATTAAATGCAAAATTATTGCAATTACTCCATTAATTTATAGTAACATTTATTTTTATTATGGACCTAATACAATACATTAATAAGTTTTTTAAAATGTATGTTTGCCCAGAATTGCGATCATGAACGAAACTTCAAATAAGTTTGTAATGTTTTTGTTAGTTCTTTATCTGATTATATTTAAACTAAATCCTTCTGGGTTATGTTAGAAGTTACCTTTAGCAATCACACAGTCTTCCACTTCAAATAGTCATATTACAAGATCTGTTTTTCCGTCTGATTGTGAACAAAGATGGAAAAATTCGGAGAGAATTGCTAATTAACGTAGCAAATGTAGGTCAAATGAAATCAACAGACCCGCTTTCCATATTCACGTTGCGGGTATGTTTTGCATACTCCGTGTATTCAAAATACATTTGTAAGGCCGTGTGTGTCCTGGATTCGTAATCCACTCGAACGCGAACGTTTGTTCGACTTATTTACTTACACGTGTCTTTGTTAATGTCATCTGCACTTGCAATTGCATTTAGAAACTGCAATTCCAGAGATGGATTTTATTAATTGCTATCTGAAGCCCGCTTGCATTGGAACAAAATCACAATGCTACGTTAAAAGTTTTAACTCTTGCCCCAGATATCTTTCATACGATAGCTAGGATTTCTTCAGGATTCTGCTAAGATTGCTTACAGCCAATTACTAAGCACTAATTAATCGTGCGAATAAAATTGGTACAATAATTTGTTGATATAAAATAACAATAAATGTACAAATTAAACGACTTAAATATCTTAAAGCGGAAGAATTCCATAAAAAGAATCTTAGATAAAACTCTTATTAAACGTTTTATTACTTGTTTATTAACATTTGATGAGGCAGAACGTTTCGTTTTATGTATGCGTTTTTATTTCTTGTTTGTTTCGTAAACAACATAAATGTAACTGTTATTTTTTGCACTAAACTGAGACATTAGCATCCTTATTGTGAGTCGATAAAATATTGTTATGTTGGTGGACAGAATAATAAAAGAGCCATTTGAATAACGTTCAGATATTTCTAGTTATCCATACTAATATTAAGAAGAGAAAAAATCTCTAATTTGTTTTAAATTAACTCAACAACTACTGGGCCGATTTTAAAAATTCTGTCGCCATTAAAATGCTACGTTATTATTGAGTAACATAGGCAGTTTTTATTATTTTAGTTTCACGTTGACGTAGCCGTGTGCAATAACTAGTGGTATGATAAACTGGTTTTACCCTCTCATTTCTTTAAGAAACCCTGTAATTTAAAAAAATATGAAAATGACGTTTAAATCTCAATATAATTATGATTTATTGTCTTCTTTTCATAATGGAACTATTGACTTAAAATATTATAGATGTGACAGAAATGCGTTAAAATCTCCTATCTTAATGAAAGTAGTGATTTTAGCTTATATCTATATTAATTGAGGTATTAATATAGATATAAATTCATTATGCGAAAAAATTTAATAAAAATACACCCGGCTTGGCTCCCCGTGTCGGACAGAAAGCGATTAAGCAAATTTTATGTTACGGTAACTTTTACCTACGCGTTTTTAACATGACCCGGATATTAAATTTCATTAAGCAAAGTCGCACGTAATAAAGTGTTACTTATATTTATTTATAACAACCGACGACCGGTGACCGATTTTTACAGGTTTATATAAGAAAATGAATTCATCTACACTATTATAATAAAGCGTAATCACACACTTCTTTATTGCCTTACATGTCAGCAATTACAGCATATTTTTGAATAATTCTTTCTTTAATAAAAAGTCCTACACTTACGTCACGCTTTAGGCTATATATTTTCACGCCATTAAACTAAGGGGGTAAATATTTTGGATAAAAACCCTAATGTGGGAAAGAGACCATAAGTTGCTGCTAACTTTAAGGAAGTAAGGTTGTCATTGTTATGTCATTTTGACATTTGTATTTAATAATTTGACAATTGTAAACAATAAATTATTTTTTTATAATTTCATGCGGATGAAGTCGCACGGGAACAGCTATTAAAAATATTATTCAAATACCAGATTAAACGTATTAGACACAATTGTAATTAGCTTTAAGTTGGTATATCTGTAATTATAATTGTGTAATTCTTTTGTTTTCAATAAATTATTTCTATTCTATTCTATTTTCGTATAAACTACGTATTGTCCATGATTTTATTCGCGTGAATGTATTATCAAGAGCTTTAATTCTTCACAATACATACACGCAAATCATTCATTTTAATGAATCTTTAATATCCTAACTTCATTTCATTTCTTGTATTTACATTTAACGTAAAACTTCGAATGAAATATCAAAACATTTTACAATAAAACTTCTCTATCAGAATGGAAAGTTATGTACCTACGCTACGAAGATTCACGAAGCTCGTCTTCAGTACGGCAAAGTTATAATATTCGTACTAAACTTTGATACTAAGAATCATTCTTGCAGTTCATACAAAGTGTATGAAGTCGTATGTTAGCACTAAAATACGAGAACTTTGCCACTATTACACTTACAGTGATTCCAGACTCCAGACTTTTTATCGGCAGTTTAGTTGGGCGCTTAATCAGTATGAAAATATATAGTAGTATGGGAGTACATAAACGAAGTGAAATTTTACAGTTCAATTACTGAATTCTTTAATTTACTTTAATCACAATATTTAACACTGTTACTCGCAACTTTATCCGTTTAAAATTAAGAGGTAAAAAAATTTTAGCCTACGTTACTTACTGGTAAGTAGGTTTTTAATGGTGAAAAATTTTTAACAACGGCCAGCAGTTTTTGAGTTATTTCAACAGATTTAAAAATCTAAAAACACTAAACTTTCCTCTTTATAATATTAGTATACTTACATAATATAAGTAAAAGTCATGCATTGTTGTAAATTGTATTTATTGTATGACTCCTGCCCTGAACTGTACAAATTACTACAACTAAACCAAAGTTTAATAAATAAAAATTAAATATCTTTTTGCCTAACTACAATCCTCACATATCTGACTGACTTAACTGATATATGGCCTTTCAAGGAATACATTTTTCAATTCACAAGAGTACATAAGTTTTAACTTTCGAGTCGATGTCGCAGGAATGAGAAAAGCTTTTAACATTGACATTTTTACTTTCTGTGCAATGAGAATACAGCTTTAAAATTTTGGAAAAAGTGTAAAGAAATATGACAAATAATGTGGTAAAATACATTAAACAAGTTCCCTTGATTGTTTCATTGTCCTTTTTCATATTTTCACGATATTGTCAGCAAATAATTTTCAAGATTAATGCAATGTAATATTTCACATTAATAATACATGCTTTATTATTACCAACATATTTAAAAAATATGGCTGAATGACGAGCGGCTTGCAGAATATAATTGCGAAGGTAGGTCATAGACATGGAACTTATTTTCCATTGTGGGCGTGCGTATATCGGAGATAATGAAATAACAATCGCGTAATATCAGAAACACAGCTCCTCAATGTTTAGTGAAAACCACATAACACAATCTAGTCGGATTGCAAAGATTTACAGAGATTCACCAATTGACTTTATACGTGCGCACAATCAAAGTCCATTGCTCGACCGTCTAATAGCAACCATAACAACTATCGCCGCCATGATATTTATGAACCCATTCGGGTTTGCCCGTTTAAAAAACTCTAATTACAACACCAATTCAAAATAATTTCAAATATTGGCAGCACTCAAAATTATTATTTAATAATTCAAAAGTTAACAATCATTTCGCGCCATTATTCATACAGAATGACGTGAAAACGTAAAAATTGCTATGCTATGGTGCAATCATTTTTTTATACATTTACAGCTAATTTCATTTGGAAGCTAGTTCACAATGGCAATTTTTCCACATATTCTAGAACTGACAGTCACAAAAATTCAGGCAACATGGCCAATTGACTAACACATGCAAATCCACCGTCGGAATTTGCATTTTCACATTTTTCATCAACATTCACGTTTCGTGCTGTTTCTATTCTGACCAGAATAGGTACTTGTTAAAACAGTTTTTTTTAATAAGTGGTATCAGTAAAATAGGTCCTATTTACACATTTCTAACAATAATAGTCTTATAAGAAAATATTATTGGCCACAGTCTTATTTCCCTATATCATATGCAAGAAGATATGCAAAGCAACATATTATTTTAATAAACTGCGATCAATAATAAGGTAATAAAGATGAACTAACTTCCAACCTGTAGATATTTTCCGGTACCTAAATGTATCAATTTGACTATACACATACCAATGATTTGATAAAAACATCGAATAGAAAAAACGAAATTTACTTCGAATGGCTGTTTTAAATTGCTTTTGAAATGCAAATAGCCGAAACTACTTCACTGCTCTAATGCACAAAATTCTCCTGAGAAATACTGGCTAAAAACTCTACTGGTATTTTACAAACTTGAAATATATTGCTTTCCTATACATACATAGATGCAAATAAGTAACTTTTAAAATACTTTAAAATATATAAAATGCAATGAAAGCTCATTAAACAGTATGTACATTAACCATTTTAGTTTAATTGTAACTTACCACCTCGAGTATCGCCTGTACTGGTTATAAATGTATTTATATTAATCTTACTAATATTATAAATGCGAAAGTTTACAACGATGGATGGATGGATGGATGTTTGTTAGACTTTGTAGCCTAAATGGCTGAACAGATTTTGATGGCATTTGGTACAGATGTAGAGGATAGTCGGGAAGAACACATCACTTTTGTTTTTTTATTTAATTCCACACGAACGGAATTGCGGGCGAAAGATAGTTAATATTAAATTCAGGAATATTCAAAATAGTTGTCAGTATAGAGAAGGTGGTTCTCGCAGGGATTATGTCAGCATCGCATGTCACGGAAGCCGCTTCGTTTGCGATAACAAATTTGAAGAGTTGCCT
Organism: Papilio polytes; assembly: GCF_000836215.1. Taxonomy (NCBI): domain Eukaryota; kingdom Metazoa; phylum Arthropoda; class Insecta; order Lepidoptera; family Papilionidae; genus Papilio; species Papilio polytes. The sequence goes on from NW_013526359.1 coordinate 73,845, forward strand.
TGCAGGGTTGCGTAGCATACTCATCAAAATGTTCTTTTCATTAATTTTAATAGTTAACTACGCATTAACAAATAAATTGAGCGGTTGAATAATTGTTTTTTTAATTCTATAAGTTTGATTAAAAAAATAAGTCATTTTTCTTAGGCTTGCGGTCATCTTTACAAACAAAAACACAACACAAAAACAAGAAAAGGACACCGTAACTGGTTACATCCTAAGAACGTTAAAGTATGTAACAGATCCTTTTTTATTTAAAAGTAGTTTATTTGAACTGCGTTGAACGTAAATTAAAAGTTTAAAGTTTTTAACACGTTGTCAAGCTTTCCGTTTACCGCACTGCACCAGTCAGTTTGTTACTTAAAGACATTTTTGTGATTTAAAATGAACTCGTTTTTAATGTAAAAAACTAAAATGTCAAATATTACTATGTCAGAATTTTAAATACGCTCCGTATGAAATAAGCTTCGTAGTTGCACATCTTATATAAAGTAATAAATGTTTATATGCGGATAACACGCATTAACTGGGCAATACTATGGTGTTCATGATATTTCTAAAATATTAAATGTAATAATATTATTAAAAAAAAACCTCGTACGATTTCTAATAATAGACAGCCCTGAATCAATAGCAGGTGTCATTTAAAATGGCGCCATATGAAAACTATCCGACCACGTACACACACGTAATAACTTTTCGCTAGACCTGCCATATACTCAACCCTGGCATATTTTTAAATAATAAAGATGCTAGAAAAATAAGTAGACGCTACTGGATACCATTCAATGCATTAAAATCAAAAAATATTAATTTAGTTACTGAACGTGCTCTTCAAATATCGTTCTAACAGTTTATGCAAAAGACTAAGTAAAGAGATAAAAAAAAGTTTGTGCCACATTTAACATATTCCAACGAGTTTTGTTTTAACGCGCGGGAGCTTACGCTAAGTGAAACTTTACTGTGTGTCCTATTTGTTTCCTGCTGTTGTTATTTATGCGCAAAGTAATTTCCTCGAATCGTATTTTTCCTTTGCACTTAATATAATCTAGAAGTACAGTTGTACTTAACGTATTTTGCTTAACAGAAAACATTTTTTAACGTTTAAAAATTTATTTAAACTGTAGTAAAATGAAAAATGTATACTTTGTCATCTCCCCTACCTTATCCTACTCCCGTAGGATCGGTGCACCGGGTTTTCGTCCTCCAAATACCTCTATCATCCATCATCTTAGTAATCACTCCCTTCTTGATCATGTCACCTTTGACGCAATCCACCAATCTCTTTCTAGGTCTACATTCATAACTAACGTCCTTCTTGTTACATGCGACTCATCCCTTCTCATAACATGCCCTTACGGCGCTAACTTTTACTCCTTATTTTCTCAAACACTGGGGCTACTCTCAAACTTCCTATTATATACTCATTTCGTATCTTATCCAATCGTGTTACCACACATATCCATCTTAACATTCGCATTTCTGCCACATGTATTCTCCTTTCATTCCTCCCTTCCACTAACATTCATATCCATATATCTACTTTGTGTTGCTTATTTACTTTAAAACTGCTTCGAGAACAATAAAGGCAATATTAATTATATAGGTATAATTGTATTACAATATACGATATATATGTATGATCACAAGGTATAACAATTTATGTTAAGGGAGCTTTCAGTGGAACTGTCTAGGGTATTAAAACAAAGGCAGCTAATCAACAGAGCCACCCCGAAGCCCGCATGCTTCCCCCCGTTCGCCCCTCACCAGTCACGCAAACTCAAATTGAAGGCTTACCGTTCATGTATCCTTATTGTATCTGATAGGCACATTCAAAGACACATTACGATCGATATAGATATTTATTTTAATTTGTTCATAATACATTGTTTTCAATAGTTTTGTTCCCAAAATCTTCAATTGATTATGGTCATCGGTATTGTGGACAGACGTGTTTAGCTTTACGTCAAAGTTGCTTGGGAAGTACCCTTAGCTTTTTAATTATAAATAATTTCTTTCGAATTATGCAAAATGAGCTTACACTGTCTTAATATCTCACTATATTGTATCCATTTCATGATATATACTAATTTTATTTAAACGTACCGAAAAATATTTTAAACGCTCAAAAACCCAATCCAGTGTAGTTTTGCTTTTACAGGCCATTCTGATTAAATAGACACATAATCAAACAAACATACCTGCAGAAAACCTTACTCCTGTGAATCAGGCAAAAACAATATGAACAATATAAATTGGAAATATATGGTAAGCGCCATCTATCGTGACTCATAGTAACTTATTCTTCCAGAGGTTGCTTGGTAGGGATATTGATATTTTTAAAGCCTCCTATTATGTAAGATTCAACATTATGTAACTTGTAAAAGGTACTTTTCTTTGTTTGGTTAACAATGAGGATTTTAGGGCGTGGCTTAAAGGTCTTGCATAACAATGAATAAAACTCATTATGAATTTTATTCTCACATGTATATTTTAAAGTGGACCACAAGTTAAAGAGAAAATTTGGTGCGATAATTGGTTTTGGGGCAATAGATTACATTAACATACATCTACAAGAAAGGGTATACAGACATAGAAAAAGTTAATAAAAAGTTTATTTGACATTTTCATCATCACTCTTAAATTTCTTCGCTTGTGTCGCCTCTGAATCATTGTTTGATTCATCTTTACCCAACTCGTGTAAATTATATTTCTTATACAAAAAGTAATTGTCTACAACACTCAGAAGGCAGATGCCTTTTATAATTTCCACTATTATACAAAGGCTTGGATTCTTCAAATCTGCTCTGTTGTTGCCATTCTTAAGCACTATCATGTCTGCCAACTCCTTGATGATCAAATCTCGGCACACACTGCTGTTGAACCGTTTGTTGAAGATTACCGCAAATGTTGATGGATCTTTCAAAAAGTATTTATCAAACAGTTTTCCAGCCGCTTCCATTATATCGGGCAAATTAGCTTTGCATGTAGCCATTATAGGTAGCAGGCGTAGCACATGACGTGTTTTCTGCACCTTTGTTTCAGACAAATCTTGTATAATCGCTGTGGTCAGCACTTCTGGACTAGGTAAATTAGTCTTTATGAAAATACAATTAGATGCCCCTGTTTCAACAACTTGAAATCGCTTGTGCCTGAGAGATTTCTGAGAACTTTTCTTCATAGAGTCCACTTCACGCTTCAACAAGTCCCCTATGTCTGTTTCTTCTTCAGATTCACTTAAGGAGTTTTCCTCGTTAGCAGCAGATGGTGGCACTTGATCACCTTCTAGGTCTGGATATATCTTTCCGGCGTACTCGTTCAGCAAGTTGTACATTTCTTTCACGCAGTCTTTCTCTCTGAAGTTACATGTGCAGAAAAACCCTCTGAAGCCGGGTTCCAAGAAGTATTTGTTTCTCCTTTTTCTAAAGTAAAACTTCTTCTTTTTCCTGTTATCACCCATTTTGATTGCACTGACACACGAAGACACTCCTTTATAGCAACGCTCTGTGATATAACTGAAGTTATTACGTGAATTGAATTATGAAATCACATAATAACATGATCATTTAAACTAGGTACACCCATGCCGTAACGTAACATTGTCAAACTCAAACGTGACATTTCAATAAATACACAGATAACGCAACTCACTGTGTTATATAAATATCTCTCTAATGTTGCCAATGAAGATTTTTACTAGACGTGAGCGTTATTTCACGTCACTAGTTACAATCACCTGTGACGAGATATGTAACGGCGTCACTAGTTTCGAGTCAAATTGAAAG
>NW_013526359.1:78284-118739 GCF_000836215.1 Papilio polytes
CAAAAATCACTAGTTTTGAAACATGTGACACCGAACAAATCACTAGTTTCGTTACGTTTCTCGAAAATGACGTAACGACTCACGCCTAATTTTTACCCGGGCGTGTGAATTGTGTAAAACGCCGTGGTTGTATCAATAGATTTATTCGAAAAAGTTTTTGCGTTAGCTAAATATTACTACTTTAACATCAAAAAAGGCGTTGAAATTGTCCCTCTTTGTTTCTTAAATCACAAGATTTAAACCTAAAGAAAAACATTTAAATTTTGTGATTTCCGTTATAATTTACTGTCGGTCAATGATTCAATTTTCATTCAAAGGCCATTTAAAAATGATTTCATTGAAGGAAAACAATGAATTACTGTAGATTTTTAGAAAACCCGTAGAATCTGCCGTAGACCGTAGATTTTGTAATTTGTTGGCATGAAATGCTGAAAGTCGTAGAACACGGCAATTGTCGTAGCATTGGCAACACAGCATCTAGTACAGATTATAAATGTATTTGCTACCTTGCTATTTAATGTTTTAGTGACAGATCATTAAATTAATTTCTTTTAAACGGACTGACCGTACGAGACGGCTTCGGGTTCCCCGGCGCAACTTATCCTTAGAGTAAAGGGAACAATGGAGGATAATGTGGTTCTTACCTATTCGATGCTCGTCTCACCGCCTATAGGTGCCTGGACTCCCTCGGTGTTCGAGTCAAGTTCTGTCAAGTCTATAGGCGCCAACGATGCACCCATATTCACATTTGTAGTTCTAAACGAAATGAACGAAAGAAAACGAAAAACGCTAAAAAATCGAATTTTAACACGATCTCGTTGACAAGAAAAATTACACGCCCGTTGTCTTTGAGATGTCGGAGGAGCCTTTGTGCTCGCACTTCCTTGACTCGTTTGACTGCTTGCAAGACTCTTTCTCTTGCACTCCTCTCCGCAGGCACGCTCCCGACCGAACTGCAGGGGATTTCAAAACTACCCTCCTTTGCGGGCGCATAATGCATCCGGTTACCCGCAATATTCAAACTGTTTGGTTCACGGCCCTTAATTTTTCCTAAGAAACATTTTTCTGTCGCTGAGCAATGATGTCATAGAAAATGGTTTAAATCTATTTCGATTGGCGATATGGTTCGCAAAATAAACAATAATCTGATAAGCCTGCATGTATTTGTTTTATTGATGATTTATTTAAAATTTGTTTTTTTAGGATTGGTAAACACACTAAAGATTTTAAAGGTTAGTCAGTTAGTTCTTAGTTTAGTAGTTTGCTCCTCAGGTTCCTACTACAATTGTTACCAATGGTAGCAGAGGTAATGGTCGCAATAGGAAAAGAAAAACGAGTATCAAAATAACTTTATTTAAAAATAATCAACATAACAAAATTTCATCTTAAAGCTATTTTAATACACTATTAAGACTAAATCAAATTTAAATTTTTATAATTACATTTTCTCTTCGCTACAATTTAATAAATACTATTTGAATACTTTTTCGACAATTTGCAAATTTTGACGATAGCATATTGTCAGAGACTTGAAAGGGAAAAATGAATAAGGAATTCTCTGTAGCTATTTGGAAAACCCGCAATATTTAGTTTTCATTACGGTTTGTAAGCTCGCGATAACTGGTTTTTTCATCTTCGGGCACACGGTGATGCTGTAAGAAAAAGCATAAATCTTAATTGTATAAGCAATTTAAATTATGAAGCAATTCCACCAAGAGGGCTAACAAAGTATTTGTGATAAATTAAATAAAAAATATTTATCGTTCTAAATGAGACAACAGTAACATCCTCCAATACGTATGCTAATGGTTTAAGGTTCAAGTTTTAGATGCCTTCATAGGTTAAGTAAATTTTTTTATAATTAAATATAGTAAAACTCACTCAGTGTTATATTCAATGGAAGATATTTTCATATACTCGATGTAAATACTGGGCGATTTGAGCAACCTCCATGTCATAGGGTTGAACAAATTAGTTTCGTATTTCCATTCCACAATGACCGACATGGGCGGGTGGCCCGTGTCCTTGAACGGCACCATCTTTGTTTCTACATCACCAGGTTTGTAATATTTCCTTAAATTAAGAAAACGTGCTTTAATTATTTTCCATAAGCAACAAAATTTGAATTACTATTTTTTTATGTATTTATAAAAAATGGTAGGTTTTTTTTCAGTAGACATTGTTATAATTATTATTGTTTGCTTTTATTAAAATACTAGTTTTCTTCCACGATTCTGCCTGTGATCTCTCAGTCTATGCTCTACATCAATGGCAAATTTCATCCAGATCCGTTCAGCCGTTTAGGTTTCAAAATCTAACAAATTTCCATCCATCTATCTATCTAAACTTTCGCATTTATGATATTAGTAAGTTTTTTTTTTAATTTATACCATATTATTTAAAAAAGAAACAATAATTGGCGATGCATCTACTTTTTAACAACTAAGCGTAGCGATTTTTTAGGTTATATTTTTTTGATATTTTTTTTGTCCAAAGAGTAATTGCAAAAACTTACTGTTCATCATCAATGAACTTGTGATCACTCTTGGTGTTGTTCTTGTCGAGCAGCACCACTGAGATCCTGCCCACGTCGGGCCCGTGCACTCTGCTCTCCGTTGAATTTGACACCTTTAGTGTTATCTTGTAGTGCACCTCTGTAAAATACAGTTTAATATCATTACAAGTTTTTATTAATAGAAGTTATTAGTTGATGTCTCTAGCTAAAGATTATGTCTTACTAGCTTTAGCCCGCGACTCCAAATTAAAATAAAAGTAATTAGCTTTATATGTTCTTCCAGGCTATACCATATTTCATAAAAACCCGTTCAGCCGTTTAGGCTTCAACCTCGACCAAAATTTCACATCATACTTCATACTATTATAAATGCAAAATATATAATATTATAAATGCGAAAGTTTAGATGGATAGATGGATGGATGTTAGGGTTTGTAGCCTAAACGGCTGAACGGATCTCGATGAAATTTGGTATCGATGTAGAAGATAGTCTGGGAGAACACATAGGCTAATCACTTTTGTTTTTTTTAATACCACGGGGACGGAGTCGCGAGCGAAAGCTAGTTTATAATATTAAAAAAATGTGAGAAGACGTTTTTAAAGCAACGAACAAAAATGTTTTATCTTCTAAAATCAACAAGAAATTGAAATTTTAATGCCTGTAAGACAAGGGTTTCTTAACGAGAAATAAATATTTTCAGTCAACCAGTAAATAGCGTAACTGTGCTGAAATGTCAGGAGTTCATACAACCCAATCAAGGTAAAAAAATCTCCGTTTTTACGAACATTACAGTTAAAACCGCGACTGTAATTTTATTTATCAAAGAGTAACTCTCCCCAGATGGTACTCAGAAAGAGTAAACTTTGGATATTGTCTATATATTTATCGTATTCTCTACGAATATTTGCTTTTTCAGTAGTAAAACTATGAATTAAGTAACATTCTTTAATAATGACTTTAAATAATTTTTATATATATAAGAGAAGAGGGTAAACGGCGGCAACACCAGAGGAATTAAAAATGCGTTGTCGACCTTTGAGGAAATGTAAAATAGAACTTACTGCAGTATGGTCTAGAATCTCCCGTCATAGAGTATAGCGTGATGTGCGAGCGAGAGTCGAGCAGGCCGCGCGCCTGCAGCCGCTTGTAGAATGTGTAGGAGTAGTATCCCATGGGGATGCAGTAATGCTTGCTGTCGCACGTCGTGCAGTTACCGGCTAGAAACGCCTGTTAAAATTATACATCACATTATAGCTATTGAAATTCACATAAATTATTAACTAGAAAAAAAAGTGAAGATAATGGATGGATATCTGTTACAACGTATGTCGATATTTTGGCACGTAGATCATTGTCTGAAACATAGGCTACTTACTAAGTTATTTAATGATACGTACACAAAGTCGTAGGAAAAAAATTGATTGTATCGTTACTCTAAGTTCTAAAACTTACTAGTTTTAGATTATAACGTAACAACTTAAATCTACTTCGGTAATATTATAAACATTTGTATTTCTGGATTTTTGTATGTATTGAAATAACTAATAAAAACTAATTGGGCAATTTTAAAAGTTCAACATTAAAAAGCTACGTTATAGCTGAATAACTAAGGCTATACTTTTTACTATTCTTTATTGTCACGTGGACGAAGTTGCGAGCAACCCCTAGTAATTGATACTTCTCATTAACATTGACAGCTGCCATAGTGACGGACGTGTATGCCAATGATCTAGTGTTGCGCTAGCACGGTCCCGATTGACACTAGATAACTGAAGGATACCTCGTATGAAGGGCACTGGACCGCCATGAAGGGGCATGGCGAGGTGATGGATTCTGTGAACAGGTCGTAGCTGCGCTCGTGGCTGCAGCTGACGAGCTTGCTGAGCTGCGTGTACATGTCTGCGCCGGCGGGACCCGGCCCTCCGCCCGTGCCCGCACAGCCCGGCTGTGTAGACCCGCCGTTGGGGTAAAAGTCCACGTCTCCTATTGCTTCTGATATACCGAAACCTGAGGATAAAGAATTAGTTACATGTAATGTTAAGAAGAAAATCTGTACTGCAACAGGATTGGCGCAACACTAGATTATTGGCTTATACGTCACGTCCCTATCAGACAGCTGTCAATGTCAGACGTATTGGAATAGCGCACCATTCTAACGGGGGGCCTGAGTGTTTAATTTAATTACATTATTACGGTATTAATGTCCTTTCAAGTAATTGTATTGCAAATGAGGGTTATAAATGTAAAAGGTAAGCATACTAAATCATGACATATCTTAGTAATTGTAGTAATATTATAAATATAAAAGTTTACATGGATGTTTGGAGTTTATCGCCTACACGGCTGAACTGATCTCGATGAAAATTTGACAAGATATAGAACATAGTCTGGAGGAACACAAACTAATAAGTTTTTTTTTTAATTCCGCCCTGACGATATCGCGGGCGACCGCTAGTTATTAAATAAATCTCAGTTTCACAATTTTTTAATATCTTTAGTTGTTGTGACCGTAACACATAATCATAAATTCCTAAAAAAAATCTTGGTTAAAAACATGACAAAACATCAAGAAATTGAATAATTTCTTGAGCTCAAGAGAGTTCAACGACATCCTAAAGGGGAAGCGGATTATATTGTCTGTCTATACCTGAGAAGTATAGCGGCATAGCGTTGGTGTGCAGCACATCGACGTACTTGGCGTCGGAGCGGTCGAGGCGCACCAACGTCACCGTTTGGCTGAAGTACGGCGCCGCGGGGTCCAGGCCCGTTATACGCCCCAACTTCAAGTTGAATTGCTGAAATTGTAATAAATACATAGTAATATAAAGAATAATATAAATGAATAAAGTTAATATTACTATGTTACTAATGTTTTAAATGCGAAAGTTTAGATATCTATCTAAACTGATCGATGTTAGAGTTTGTAGACCAAACTGCTGAACAGATCCCGGTGAAATTTGGTTTGAAATTTTCAAGAAAACTATGATCCGTTGAGCTGATTCGGAGGAACGTAGTAACAATCATCCATCCATCTAAACTTTCGCATTTATAATATTAGTAAGATAGGAAATATTGCTATCATAAACTCTTTTAAATGCTGCGTATATTGATAGAAATTATAGATTAATACACTTAGGGCCTATCCCACCACTGGCTGATATAAGCCCAGACAGTATAAAATGACGTCACTGTCATATAAGGTAACAAAATCCGATATTTCCATAACACATTTTACACGTAGTAATATCAGACAATTTACAATTTGGTGAGACAGGCCCTTAATATAGCATTTATGTGACCAACGCTCTTTTAACAGACATGTCTACTATAATGTGAATTAAATACTAACCTTTTGTAATGTATGACCGCAGTACCCAGCCAAGTGAGCGCCCAGAGAATGCCCGATAAAGTGAAAATTGTCCAAATTGGTCAAACCCAGTACTTCCTGAAAATGCAAAAATATCAATCCAATATACATTAACGGTTCTTATTAAGTATTATGGCATATATTATACATTAGCTTTCGCCCGCGTGGAATTAAAAAAAAAGCAAATGCATGTAGCCTACGCGTTCTTACAGGCTATATTCTACATCTATGCCAAATTTCATCGAAATCCGTTCAGCCGTTTAGGCTACAAACTTTAACAAACATCCATCCACCCATCTAAACTTTCGCATTTGTAATATTACTATAAAATATAATTGTCTAAGTATAAATATAACATATTCTTAAGAAGAAACTTATTACTTTGCTGTAGGATTGGTGCTGCACTAGAAGGCATAAACGTCCCGTCACTATTTGACAGCTGTCAATGTCAGACGTATTAAAATAGCGCGCCATCCTGGCGGGATCTCTAGCACAGCGTGTTTAATATCGCTAGTATCGTATTAATTGTTTAAAAATACTAACATATAAAGTATGCACAACATGCGCGGTCATTGCGCCAATCAGTCGTATATTAGCAACGGCCTGCCCGTACGGAGGCTGGGAACCTTTCCGCCAATCTACGACCATCACTGTAGCCGCCTCATTGCCTTCTAAGCTCAAGAGAGCGTTTGCCATATTTTGTACCTGTGGAAATAATACCTTGAATAAGTGTTAACAGGAAGATTTAGGATAGGAAATCTAAAATAAGGATCTACTTTAGTGTCTCAAAATCCATAGATGATTTTTTTGTGTAATTGCTTCAAGCAAATATTATTGTTGATCGAATTGCAAAGAATCTTACCCATATTTTGTGTCCACCATCAAGGAATCCATGAGATATCAAATAGAACGGTCCTCTGGGATCTATGTTTGCATTTTTAATTTTCTCGCTATCATGCGCTTGTAATAGCAATGGTATTTTTCTATTTCGTCTTGTAAATACTGCATATCTAAAAAAAATTATAAAAGAGTTTCACTTAACTTGGCATTAATTTTACTATGCGCGATTTTTTGTTGTATTCCCCATTTTTTAGTGATACCGAACTTACGAAATGTATTATCGGTCTACCCACGCGTCGGGCCGGCCGACTGTCCAAAGGTCAACAGACCCTTTGCGGCGCGTGTTCATTAAAGGAATATATTGCAACAAAAATAACTTGTTTATCTAAATAATGATAAATACGTCATGTCGATCGTAAATATGTTGTCTTGGCCAACAATGGGCCGATGTCACGGACGAGCCCCCGACTTTATCTTGCAGACCTTAATTATTTACTATGATTTATCGTTAAATGTTAGTTACAAAGTAATTTAATTTATGTTCCGCATTCATGTCGGATTGTTTACTTTCTAAGTGATTATTCTTTTCAATTAATTAAAATAAATCACAAAACTATTTGGACTCTGTATAATATTTCAGTGTGACATCAAGCTTACATCTTGGAGATATTTAGTAATGTTTTAATAAATAGTTCAATTTTTTTTATTATCAAAATAAACCTGGCAACTATCTCAACCGATTACAAAAAAATCCTCGTGGTCGTAACAAATGTAAATAATAATGAAACAGTTGGAATTTACCCTGATAACTCTTATTAAGTGTGACATATAAATTATGCGATATAAACAAGAAGCGGATCTTGCTAATTAAACTTTGAGCCTCGTTAAATCGTAGTAAGAAAACATTTAGATATGGACCTTATCTTGTCGAATATTGGCAAACAATAATGTATTTGTTTTCGAACACACCCACTTTTAATAATCTGTGCTCTGTGCTATTTAATAAAATCAATAAGTTGCATTCCAATTATTTAAATTAGATTGTAATGTTCACAATGCAATCTTAAAATGAAATATTTCACAAAAAAATCATTTACCTATTTTTATTATTAAAAGTATTAGTCGAAAAGTGATTCATTAATATTTCTTTTAACAAGGCTTATGCTAGGATAAAATTAATAACATCGGTCATACGTAACCTGCACTAATAGATAATGTATCTTTTAGAATAGTTACTTTCATCTGTAGACGATCTTTCTTGTTTAATGTATGTAATTTTTATTTTATCCAGCTTTCGCCCGCGACTTTGTCCGCTTAGGATTTTAAAAAAAGTGCGTAGTCTGTGTTCTTCCACACTATCCTCTACATCTATACCAAATTTCATTGAAATCCGTTCAGCCCTTTAGGCTGCAAACTCACATTTATAATATTAGTTATTTACTGAAGTACAGAATAACATTTGACGAATACAATATTTACATAGAATACTAGTTTATTAGGTGATAATATTCGTGAATCCATAAACTTTATACACCCACTGGTTAACCACTGACCCTTATAGTAACACCGCGGAGAGTATTCGGTCGAGTTGAGAAGTTTGATGGCCCTCGTGAGCGATATTGACTTCTCAAGCGAGGTATAAGTTACGAAGCTATTTAAATTACACCAAGAGCTATAAAATTTATAACTCGAATAATATCCGTAAGATGAAGCACTTTATTTATAGAATACCGATTAAATTTATATTAATAGATATGGAAGTGTAGGGACTTTGTAACCCAAAATTATTGGATGGTAAAAAATCAAAATTTTCTGAATTTGTTGATATAAATCTACATATATGTAGCTTAATAACATAGAAGGTTAAATTTAAAATATTCAGAAGTATTTAGTAGAATACCAGAAGCTTAACATTCATGGTTTATTTTACTTAAGGAAAATTGATTACTGTTTTACACTGTGATTTCCCCAGTGAGATTCAATTAATAATGAATAACAAAGAACTTTAAGAGTGTGGAAGTACACCGAAAGAGGCCTACCTCTTCTCTATTTCAGCTAGGGCTGAAGAGAGATAGATAGATATCCATACCACACCCACCATAGCGTGAAACATGATATGGTTAAGGCATCACGATTTAGATGACGGTAGATAGATTAACCTGGAGCACGAAAACTTTTTGCGCCGGCCCTAGGGTGTAGGATAAGAACCGGGAATTGATGATACGAAAGCGACTATGATTGAAGTCATTACTAACTCTAATCGGATTGTTATATTTCACATTTCTTAACTGAAGGCTATTTTGAGTGACTGATTACTAAACGAGTAAATAAAGGTAAGAATATAAGTGAATAAGTAGATATTGTCTTCTAATCAAGAAGTCAAGTCCATATCAAATTGAAAAATTACATTTGCCTACTTTAACAAGATCACATATGCTTTTTATTTAAGTATGTGAAGATTATCAGGTGAAAAAATCTTTAAAAAACTTACCTGACTCCCAAGGAGTCTGGTGGCGCAGGAAAGTAGTTATCAGGGCGGTTTTCTGTCCATGGATAAGCCTTCGAGAAGCAACCATAGACACCGTAACACCTCTCCAGTTCTGCATCCTCTTAGGAAAGAAAAACCTATTAATAAAATTACCACAAAAATATCGTAAAATAGTAAATTCAATTTGTCACACTTTTACATATAAATATTTTATAAGTAAAGGAACTGGAATAAAGTCAAAGCAAATTCAAAACTAACGAACACAGGACACTTTTTTTAAATAAACGTTTACTTACCGCAATCTTAAATACATCTTTTAATTGACCACTTTAAACGTTTACTGCTATTTGCAACAAAATTGTTTGTCGTTAGATTAAAAAAGAAGGTAAAAACTAACCGAAAAAGTTTGTAGGGAAATGTGTCACGTCCGTTGTATTCTGTTTATCCATTAACACCATAATTGTTTGCAGCATTAAAGTCGCACTTGTTCTGTTATACATCGTCACTGAATCACTTTTTTTTTCTTTTTACTTTTTTTACCTCTTGCCAGCGCTAACGGAACTTTGAGACTGGCTGAAATCCGCTCAAACGATACGTCACTATTATCGAGGAATTCTATGAAATGAACTAATGAAATACGATGAACGTAGTATGACCCGGACTGTACAGCTGGTTGCTAACAGATCGAATGGCAGTGTAATGATAAACGTCGGTGCTTGTAGCTTTATATGAACAAACACATACGTTTGCGTATACATTTGTATGAAATTGGAACAATTGTGGTAGAAAATACAAATTTCATTATTTAATAGATTTTTCATTACGATGAGATTAAATTATTCAAAGACCTGTTATTATGCGATTTTTGTTTTTTATTTTCGATCATTTTGTGTGCATACAAAGATCAAATTTCTATGTCCTCGAAATCCTTTACATTAGTGCCAAATTAATAGAGCATTTACATACAGACAAAAGATAAATATATTTCTATAAATATAGATTATTCAATAGATCCGCATTGCCTTTGGTTCGCAGACGTTCCGGGATGCGTAGATAAGAGAGGTTAGAACGTTATCATTTGGTTATTTATTAAAAACGATTGACGCACGAGCAGTCTGGTCGGCGCGGGCACAAGCACCCGACACGACATATTGCACTCGGCGCATTTCGCTAATTGACTAAACAATAAATAAAGATAGTTACACTCGATTGAAATTATTGTTTATCTGTAAACGTTATTTACGCTGTTTAAAAAAACAAAAACATTTAATTAAATTCAGAGACAAGGTTTTATTTGCGCGATAGCAATTAAGTATTTAGCATTTTTTATTTGGTTAGTGAAAGTAAAAAAAAAATGAAATTTGAAACATGAGAATAAAATCAAAAATATATACTAGCACTATAGAGAAAAGATTTGTATTTTTGTATGCATTGAAATAATTCAAGACCTACTTGGCTGACATTAAAAAATCTTTTGTCGTTAGAAAGGTAATCCCTAAGTAACATAGGCTACGTTTTTTTATTATATTTTTTAATTTCACGCGGACAAAGTCGAGAGCAACAGCTAGTAATTGGTAATCATGACTTTCGGGGAGTTTTTAGATATATTTATAACAAAAGAAAAACTACATGAATGTTTCAATTTTATTACGAACGTAACATACATTATGTAAAATTATGCTTAAAAGAAATTATGGCAGTCAATACATAAACGACCCATTTTAAGAGTAATAAAAATTAATAAAAAAATCCTTAATTTACTTTAATAATTGTCAAAATCCATATGTCAAATTGGCGAAGTATTCTAATATTCTACTAAATGCATTTTATTTAGTTCAGTCTTAAACATTACAAAATTTTATTCGCCTCGAAAATAAAAAAAATGAATAATTTATAGCCATAATAGCTTAAAGACAGGACTTCATAAAATAGTTCACAATAATGAACTAGTCAAAAATATTTAACTAATTACGATAAGTCACCGTTTACGTGTTTTTATAAGACGTACGGGAAAGTTTCCAATAACAAAATAAGAATATAAAATTCATACATTAGCCAAAATAATTAAATAAAAAATAAGGCCTTTACATATAAAGTCTGAAAAGTGTAAACAATTCTAAAGTTTTTATTAAAATTCATTTTTAAATACATCTCTCAATAGAGATTTAAACGGACATTTTTTTTCTTTTTGTCAAAGCAATGAGTTTTTCTCTCAGTCCAAAATATTTAAATGTTATTTTTAAAACATTTTACGTATTTGTCAATTTCATGTGGTATGTAAAGGCCTCATGAGTATTAATCAATTACATTAACTACATTAATAACTTAAAAATAATAATAAAAAAATTCGAACTACTAAGAATTAACCTTCCTTGACTTATTCTTTGATGGAGTGGATGACGAGTTGCAGTTCAATTTCATATCTTCAGTAAAAATATCAGACATTAAGAGTGCATTTTTGTTAATAGCGTGCACAAAACTGTCAACATTTTCTTTATCTTGTATCTTCGCTTCGGTAAAACGAAAACCGGTGAATTTGGAATTAGAATTGTCAGAGGTAAAAAACTGTGTACTATCTGTTGATGTTTCATCTTTGAAGCCGCTGTCAACTCTCATCCAAGTAACATTGGAGATTTCTTTCAAAGCGGAATTATTTATATTCTTAGATGTTTCGGTAACAGTTAATTCCGATGGTTTAATAGCACTTTCGTAGTAACTAGATGCGTTCGCGTAGAACGTGTTCTCGTTAAAACCACTATCGATTCTCTTAAAGCTACACGAACTTTCGCCAACGGTTGTTGCGTTTTGAGTGGTATAGTTAAATTGAGAGATATCTTCAGTCAAAAATTTGAGATCAACATTGTTAAAGTCTATTTTCTTATCTTCGAGACTTAGGGAATTTTCTGAACTATCTAAGCTATTATCTAGAGACATATGTGAAGGGCTTGTTGTAACAAAGCCGCGAATTTTACTAATTTCATGTGATAGAACACTGTGTTTACTTTTGCCTTTTATAGGCGTTTCTTCTAGTATATGTAATTTAGCACTATCTAGCTTAGTGGAAGATTGTATATCACATGATTGTTCCTTGAAATTCACTAGATTTTTAATACTAGAGTCCTCTACTATAGACCAAGCTTCTTGGGCACTTTGTGTTTGCACATTCTCTGAATCTTCTGAAAATTTTATTTTTTTTTTACTTACAAAACTGTATTCTTTATGAAAGGCAATAAGACATGCATAAAATACATTTAAACAAGTTTAAAAAATCTAAAGTGTTTATTTATTTCTGTAGTTTTGTTATTTTTTTTACAATTTAACTACAATCAAATAGACAAAAAAAACATACACAAACAAATTGAAATTAGGCTTCTGAGAGCTGTTCCTATAAAACTTAGTATTAATTAAGATGAAAAAAACTACTCTATCCATACCTTGTGAGCAATTATGAATTGATCCATCAATACTCATGTCCATACTAAAATCAAGCTTCTGTACAGAGCGACTGCGATTGAGACTCGACATACTGAGACTGCGTTTCTCCATAGATAAGTTAGAGCCCCTTCTCGCTTTAGTCGGTGAGTCTTTTAAGGAAGCACTGCGTTTCAAACTCAACTTATTTGTTGATATTTTACAGAAGCACGGATATTGCTTTTGTCGGTCTGGCTCTGGTATAATGCAGTCAAGGCAAGTGGCCATTGTATCGGACTCAGGTGATGTGAATGCATTTTTCTGTAAGTAAATGATGGTTAAATTTTAAAACTTTCTACCAGTGGACAATGGAGTGGCCTAAAATTTGTACTGATTTTCTAATTGTACATACAATAGGTATGCTAGTACTATTCATTGCAGGATGTAATCTACACTAATATTTTATAGTAAAATTTTGTATTTTTATGAAACAAATAAACTCAAAACTGTTGAACCAATTTTAAAAAATCGTTTGGCCCTTAGAAAGCTACATTATCACTAAGTAACATAGGCTATATTTATTACTAGAAAAAGTTATTTTTTAATTCCAATCGATGAAGCCGAAGAAAAGTTATGTAATAATATGTTTTTTCTCTATTTCAAACAATTAAGTCACTATATACATTTTTTTTAAATAATAAAACCTCTTTATTTATAATAAAAACATTTAACACAAACATTTAATTAAACTTACCTCTTCATCACTGGATGGTTTATTTACTGGTGATATGGAGGCTGAAGCGAGAGATGATGAAGTAGCAGATTCTTGATCCATTCTCTTTGGTGTTCGAAATTCTATCGGACTGAAGCATGGCTCACCAAAATCAACAACATCTAACGCCTTGTTGCGGAAACAAGCCTTATTGCTTCTTAAATTACCTTTATTTAATGGAGTGCCAAATGTCCGTTTTAAACCTTTCGTCACTAAATCTTGGCTCTAAAAAAATTTAGATAATTTAAGAACCACCTTTTTGGTAGTTGGTTAAATATATGAAATACATTTTTAATCAAAGATCAACACTTAATAATTTAGAACTATTAACCATATGTATTCATAGTTTATAATGGAAATTGCTTACAATGTTTTTAATATTTTGAACTCTGTCATTTTTTAATTTAACACCATAGGAAGAATTTTTCATAAAAAATTTTTACAAAGACCTACTACTAACTAGGTTAAAATTTTAATCTAGCAGTAATAATCATAAAAATGTTTTCATAAATATACCAAATCAGGACTGATGACTATTGGAGAATGAGTTTCATAACTGGATGGTGGACGAGTTTCTTGTTGCACTTCATCATCAGTCACCTCGGAATCATAATGTTCAGTATCACTATGCTCTTCAAAGAACAGCTGTCTCCGTAATGAATCGTTCGCAGTAATGACATAATCACCAGATACATTCTGGTCCTGGAATAAAAATCATAGTATTTTATAGAGAACAAAAAAAAATTTAATATGTTAATATATTGTCACCTGTGTGTATGTACAAAAATTTTGCAAAATTTCTTCAACTTCATGAGGTAGGTTTTTTGGAAGACTGAGAACTGTTTGCACTGAAACTGAAATAATTACACAATAAAAAAAATGTCTATACATTATTTGTTTTACTTATATTTTGATGCAACTTACCATCTTTTTTAGTCACATATGAGTTTAAACTGTTTCCTAGAACACTGGTGTTAGGTGTTTTTTTCAACAGTGGCTTGACTTTTTTTGATGTTTCAAGTGGACTAGGGACCACCAACTCTTGTGAAAAAAATCTAAAACACATTTTATTTTTACATATGGAATATTGTTATAATGTATTTGAGTTCATATGGTTAAATATCAACTCAAAACAGTGTCGTGTATAATCAAGATTTGTTAGTAGTTAGCATAAAATATCATGCCATTAAACATCTGTGTTACATGGCTGCACCATTTTTTTTAGACTATGGTAAATCACTTCTACACTTTAATCTTTCCTACTATTTGCCACAAACAGTTTAGAACTGACTTTAAATGATAAATTTTATGACAAATGTTTTTAGCAATTAGTTATTGTAAGTCTTGAGGTGATCATGAACCAACCAACTTATGTTCCCCTTTGTCAATTTCATTATACCTGTGGGTGTTGGTCAAGCAATAATGTTGGTATAGCCTATCTGACAACTTATCAATGCCATGAATTGGTTCATCTAAAGATGAATTCATATTTTTCTGGCAATATAGAACTTCAACATACCTGTCGGATGCTTCTTCAGCAATCTTTTCTAACATAGGATCTGGCGATGGTTCAAATTGACTGTTACAAGCAACGATATCAGCAGGTACTAAAGTAGATGCTTGGTCTATGTCCCATTTAAAGCACCCAGTATTTTTCTTTTTGTATATCTTACACATACCAGGACTGTAAAATATAAATTTGTACAACGAATACTATTACTGAAGACAATTTTTATGAACTGTATCAAAACTTCAATACTCACCTACAAATCGGTTTGTGTAACCTCTCTATTAAGGCTTTATCAAACGGATTTCTCACTTTTTTAGGTTTAGTTGGTGGGGTAAATTTACAATCCTGATTCGAGCCATCATTCTTCGTATTCATTTCGAAAATAACGTCGTCCTAACCATCCGCACACCAGTAAATAATTTATCAGAATTTTTACTTACAATTTACCACAGATTGCAAATTGGTTTTGGTAGTTATTTGAATAGTTACCACTATTTCCAGGGTTACCACTGTTCTTTCAAAGTTCTACCCAAAGTTGTAGTAATTACTCGTGTTCTTGTTAAAAAAAAATGATAATTGGTTTCCAGAAAATCCTGTTGATTAATGTGGTCTCGAAAAATATAATACTCGGAATTATTTTAACACAATAACGGACTGAAAAGCCTTATATCATAGGGTATCAGCCATGTATTTTGGAGCTGAAGTGTGATATTTTTTAGTTGGCAATTTTGACGATTTGTCAAAAAATGTCAAAATAAAAAGAGTCGTTGCAAAATAACTTTTTTAAACTCCAAAAAGTAGTACTAGTAAAAGATTCAATTCAATTTTATTTGTTCTCTAACATTTTTACATAATGAATAATTTAGACTACGAACCTATGGATATAGATTCAAGTGCAAATTCCTACGCTGCAATGGATATATCTTATAATGAAATTAAAGAAGAAAATACTGAAACTCCTATTACAAAAACAGACTCTCAAGGAATAAAGAAATTCCATATAGATATGCCTGCACAAAAACATAAAAGGACATTATTGAAATCTAATATTTATTTAGTAGGGTTTATTATTGGAAGCATAATTACAGCAATTTTATACTACAAAGTGGTTAACTTTGAATGTTGTCGTGAGATCAACACGATATTGTTAAAAGATGCCTTGTCTTCCAAAGTTCATGGTCAATCGAAAGCTGTACAAACTGTGATACAGGCTTTAGAAGCTAATACAAGTCGCAAGATCTTAATTTTATATGGAGGGACAGGTGTGGGAAAAACACTAACAATTTCAATTTTACTTGAAAAGTTATTAAGATTTTCAAATGTATATCATTACACAATGCCGAGTTTTGTAGATAAGTTTACAACTGAGATAAAGGTAGGTTTAGTTTTTTGTGAGAAATGGTTTATTATTGTAGATGATTTGAATCCTGGGGACAAACATATGACATCTATAGTTAATGATATTATAGAAAAGACTGAGAATCTAAAAAGCAATGTAACAATAATATTTGTATATACCTGTGATACATCAAATGAGTTAGTTGACTGCATTGATTTTTTGACAAATTTACAACAAGATTTTAATATTATTAATGCTTCAAAATATTTTATACAATATTTGCCATTAACTGAAGATGTTTTAAAGCAATGTATTAAAGATGAATTAGAACAAAGATTGGTTTTAAATGTAGATATTGATATGGTTATGAAAAATTTTAATGTCTCACAAGATGGATGTAAAGGAGTTCATACAAAAATTAAATCATTGAATTTATTTTGACATAGAGGTATGTTTTACTTTAATATAGTAGAATTGATGCTTAATATATTTTGAATTTAGATTTAAATAGAAATTTTATATTTGTATAATATTGTAATATAAAAAGTAATTTAATGTAATTAAATATATATTTCTAAGCATTTTAAGGAATGTAGTGATTTTAAATAGATTTAATTTTGATATATTTGTGTGCTTGTTATTTTTCCATTACACTTGACAATGAATAGTTATTTTTAACTTTAAAAAGATAGGGGTGGCATATCCTAAGAAGATTGAAAGAAAGAAACATGGTTCATATCACCTCCCTGTCCTTAATACACTCACATACCGTACATTGTTAGAACAATATTAAAAAAACAATTTAGAAATAAATAAATGATAATTATGTAATTAACTCTATATGTGAGAGATAAATAAACAACAATAATAAGAATAAGATCAAAAGAACTTTATTTTAGAGTTACATGATAATCGGCAATGCAGAGGTTTGAGAAATTATATTGCAGACAAATATATTGACAAATCTTTAATACAGCTACACCTTCACATTTAAAAATTTTGCTATAAATAGCTTTCATTATAATAGAGAAAATTTATATTTAATGAGGTGCAGTAAAGTATGACATACACTAGATAATTTATTTAAGAAAAATGAAAATTATTCATATATTTTCATTCAATAATTTCTGTGACTTAAGTACCACTTGATGTTTTATTGAAAAAACTCTTATGTTCACACAACACTGAATGTATTATGTTTCAAATAATTCATACAAGGCCAATTCTAGCCGAGATTGTTTTAAATAGGAAAAATATTACTACATTGAAATAAATGTAACAGAAACAGATCTAAATTAGACATCTGAATACCATATTGCACTGCACCCTTACTATATAAGTATTTTTCTAAATATACTTAACCATTTGAAGCACAGTTTAATAAAGTGCATTACATTGATCAAAAGTGTCTTTCAATGGTATATTGAAGGAACATAAGTACACATTTATCTGGATGCAAACAGATTTTTATAGACTAGCCAAAATATCCTATTATTCTGGTCTAAGTTGAGAGAACACTGTCTGCCATTTTGATAACTTTTTGCATTGGTTATTGATTGTTTAAGCAAATTTAGCCCAATGTCATAATATGGTCTATGAAAAAATCTGTTCTAGATCATCTCAATCTTTAAATTCAACTTGACTTTTTACTTTGTTGTACAACCATTACTTTTACTATTTATTAAGCAGAATGAATTGCGTCCTTCCCAAGTTTCAATAGCAACTATATTCAAATATCTTAGTTTCGTCTTAAAATGTCAGAGGATATCGGAATCAGCATATTTTTTAATAAAAACTTATTTTAGTATGGAACAATTATTGTATTTATTAATAAAATTCAGCCAATAGACAAACATTTAAATGTTACTTTAAAAAAAGCTCCCCTAAATTTAAAAGCCAGCGAGGTAAAGTGCATGCAAACAGGAAAATGTGCTATAATATATGTGGAGAGCTGCTTTCTAAAATTTCAAAATAGTAAAATTTAGATACTCGAAATTGGTTCATAATTATTCCCTTAAATCATTGTGTACATTTAAAACATCAATGAGGGAAGACAAAATACATATGTAATGATATAAGAACATAATTATAAAACGATTGACAAATATTAAAAAGAAACTTATAATATTTGTGCATCTAATACAACAATTATTTTATCTGAATTGTAGGATTTATCTATAAAATTTTCTG
This sequence comes from Papilio polytes, assembly GCF_000836215.1. Classification (NCBI taxonomy): domain Eukaryota; kingdom Metazoa; phylum Arthropoda; class Insecta; order Lepidoptera; family Papilionidae; genus Papilio; species Papilio polytes. Next base: position 96,718 of record NW_013526359.1, read on the forward strand.
TCACAAATAATAAAGATGTAACATGTAGGGTAGTTGATAAAATATCTTCATATATATTAATCTGAAATAACAAATAAAATACTGATTGTTAACAACCTAGAACAACAAAAATCATAATACTTAAAACTCTGTAAACACTTTTAACCTTAATTTTTAACCATACAATTAGTTTGTCAGATAAGTTGATTAACCATAATTAGCTAACACAATTATGTACTATGAAGGTTTGATATATAAAGAAGCTGGTAGTCTGATAATGTTGTTATTACCTTACAAAAGTACTGATATAAAGTACTTTGCTGGCTTTAATTAAACTATTGTTTTACCAATAATGGACCATTTACATTAGTTCTGGTGTTCATAATAGCTCTTAACAAAACAATTAAGTATTAATATGTTTAAATCTAGTTTGAAAATACACAGAAATTATGATTACGTATATAACATTAGTAAAATAAAAATAAATATCTTTAAAAGCAAAACCGAAGTTTAAAACACTCAAACAAATAATGTGCAAATGAATATATCTATGTACATACAGTATGCATGTATAATAAAATTAATTTTAAAAACATTGATTAATACTAAATATATGTATGCGTAACAATAAAGACTAGAATAAATTTTAGTTTTTACAGTTATTGGCACTAATTTCAAAGATGGCACAACTATGTACTCTGGATTTCACTGCATTTTATCTCACTATGATCACTGGTGTGTCATTGGTTCACAATTCACTGTATAATTTACAACAATTCAGGATTACTAAAATTAAGTTTTGCTAACTATGCTAAAGTATTTATAAAACTTGTAAAAAAACGATAATTTTTTTATATATCTAATTACACTTCTAATAAATAATGAGTTATCAGTAAGCATTGGCATAGCATTTCCACAAGCGAATCATCAAAAGTATTACATTATTTACTAAAATCATTTAATATTAATGACACACAGCTTCTTCACAATAAAATATATAAGTACAAAATGCCACACAAAATTCAAAGTTATCTTAAGTATTTTTTAAAATATTATTGCGAAATCAATGATATTCAAAAGATATGAGATGTTTATTACTATCATATAAAGGACCTGTTTTTTATTCAAGCAGAAATAACAGGATTTAAATCTAAAAATTGACAAAATTGATATAATTCACTTAAAAACATTATAACAAATCCGCACTAGCTAATATTAGATAGTAGAGGAGAACTAATAGTATATTCTATAGTTTTATTTTAGTACTACTAAATATGTCTTAGCATTGCAACATGTAGTGCCAATAACTGCAGCAATGATTCTTAAGTCTTATTAACTAGGTATTCAATAACAAATAGAACACCCTTTTTAAGCACGACAAAACATCCATAGTTAAAAATGTAGAGAGACTTATTGAGAAATGTGCTAAAAACTCGAAATGTTTAAAATTTCTGCATTTCACATATTCACCTATGACATAGATTCACATATATCAGATCTGTTTATTTCCTGAGATTTCTTTGATGTCAATTATTAATAGATTTTCGATGGTAATATTCGATTGTGGCGGAGATCAGAGTTATTTTACATTCTACAAGTTATCAACTAGCATCAAGCACTGAATATTTCAACGGTATCACATTTTAGCCACATTACTGCCTTTTTAGTTCGAGATGTAACTATTACATAGGAAATAGCTGTTGAATTGTTTACATTGACATAGATATTTATCTAAATATTAACTTAATTCCTTGAGATTACAAAATAATTCTAATAAAATTCGTGTAATATTCATAGCGGAATTGGATATTAAGATTCAAATATAATCTTGTATTGTTGCCATAGGAGTGATGTGAGCACTCAGTCATCACCATGAAAAGTGACAATCGTTTTGATAGCCACATCATTAGACAGCGCTTGCTTTGTAGAACTTTTAATTTGTGGCAACTTGACATGGGAGGGGACTAGTTAGGAGCGGTGGAAGTGGACAGCTATCCACTTGTTGTGGCGTTTGTGCCATATGCGAGTTTCCTGCGATTGGTGAGTTTCACGTCGCCCTTCAGCGTCGACACTTTGCGTTAAACATACGTACGCAATCACGGCTACATCATCACCGAGCAAGTGTACCCTAGGGTTCAGGATGGTAGTATTTGTCTTAACGTGTGCTGGAGTATTATCTATAAAGAATTTATGGAATTCCACTCCCTCTACCAAATTTCCCAGTGCATCAGGATCAAATGCAGTCACATTAGGATCACAAAGTTTAGCATACGTATCGTAGTCACCGTTGTTTACGGCATCTATAAGGACTTCGGTAACCTTTATCACTTCCGCACGACGAAGAGAAGCGTTGCTGTCGCCACGGGCTTTTCCAAATGAATCAGCTTTTGTAAGCGCATCTTCTTCGTGTTCTTTTGAAATTACCGTACACGCTCTGTCTACTCCCTTCTTATCTTTATCTAAATCCTCATCTTCCAAAGTAGTACTGCTGTCAGTAGATTCTTTGACTTGAGATCCATCTCCCTTCTTATTTACCATTGATTTCCCAGAGAAGTTGCGCGTTGCAAGCATGGTAGTTAAAATAGCTCCTTTCAATTTACGGCGAGCGTTGAACTTCTTCAAGCAGTCCACAGTTTCTTGTCTGTGCATAACTGAAGCAACGCGTTCGCGGTGGCAGATCCATGGATGCTTAAGAGCTTCAGAGGCTGTGATTCTCTTGCTTGGGTTCACAGTCAACATTTGGTTAATTAGGCTTTTTGCCTCAGGTGTTACAGTGTCCCATTCGGGGGACGGGTAATCATAAGCTCCTGCTTTAATCTGGCCATATAATCGGTGTTGATCCTCATCCCAAAACGGGGGATAGCCAACAAGCAAAATATACAGAATAACACCACAAGCCCAGATGTCTACAGGTTTTCCGTAAGGTTCTTTCTTTAAAACTTCTGGTGATAAATAACCAGGAGTTCCAGCGAAACCAAACCATGCTTGTTGATCACCTTGTACTTCAATAGCTAAACCGAAATCGGCAAGTTTTACAGCTGCACCTTTAACTTTGCTTGCAAGCAATAAATTCTCGGGCTTCAAGTCTCTATGGACCACGCCGTTGTGGTGACAGTGATGCACTGACTCCAAAATCTGCTGAATGCAATGAGAAGCATCAGCTTCAGAATAAAACTCTCGCGCTACAATGTCTTCAAATAATTCTCCGCCTGTCACTAAATCAAAAACGAGATAGTGAAAATGCTCCTCTTGGATGGAGTCATGAAGTCTTACAATATTGGGATGCTGCAATTTTCGACAAATTCTTGCCTCTCGTTCCAGTTTCTGGAAATCTCTAGCTGAAAGCTTTTTAGTATTAATAATCTTCGCTGCAAATTCATAGCCCGTCGATTTTTGAACGGCACGTCTCACTATTGAAAAGGCTCCTTTTCCTAGTTCCTCTTTAAGGTCGTAATTGTCCGAGAAACGGGTGCTAACACTTTCGCGATTAGGATTAGCCATTTTTCTCTAAACTAATATTTCACTTTTCAACAATTGTAATTTACGGCTTTTTCACTTTGAGCACGAACCTATGATTGTAACACTCTGAAACAAGAATGCAAAATTAATGGTTATTTACGAATAAATAATTTTAGAAACGGATGTAATGAAACGTATATCTACAAATAAGTACATTTTAATCAATGTTTAATTTTGCACCTACTCGAAATAATAAGGTGATAAAATCTGAAAATCCCGTAATCGCATTTTTTGTAACATGATGATGTCCTATATAAACTCAAAATGCCAGCATTTGAAAATACAGTCTTACGTATATTACGAACCTAATATAACATACAGCGGAGGTAAACTTAAGAAGACAACCACTAAAATTAAGAAGACCCGAGATGGTAGTCAAAAAACAACGAAGAGAACCTGCTTAGTTTAAGTTCATATACTATTAATGCCGTTAATTATTAAATAGTGTAAATTCATGGAATCCGTTAAATTCTGGAATGCTATAATTCAATACTTTTATTAGTAATTTCCGCCGTTATTTATACTTAGTTATTTTAAGAAGACACTTGAATTAAATTGGATTAAAAGATCCTTAGGTATCTTTAGATAACACGAAATAATAAACATTGAGTTGCATGTGCAATACATTTTCCTCGTCGCGTTCCGCATACTTTTCACAGTCAAAAGAATAATTAATGACAAGGAAAATAATTATTTAACAGTCAGAGCTAGTTGTTATCTTCGTATATGTTACGTATGTTAAAAAAAACGGCTACATACTTACGAAAAAAACTTCTAGAGACAAATGGTTTTTTTTGTTAAGAATTTTAATCTATGTTATTCAAATTGTATTCATGGCGAAATAAGTATATTGTTAAGAAATAAGAATATGTTTTATAACATACTTTTAAGAAATTGCCTAATGTTTCGCATTTTTGTATGTTCGTTAATTATCATACATATACGAACGTATCTATATCTAATTTAATTCAATTGCAGAATTATGTTGACAATATTACCATAAGCAATGCTTTTTTTTTCAACAATCACGATCTCTGTCTACCCTAAATTTAGTTCAAAAGACATCCCAGACAATTTTAAAAATGACTAAAAAGGATACAAATATGAGAAAAGAACACTATCTCCTTCTTTATAAAAAAAAAAAACTATATCAGAATTTTAAATATATTACTTAAAATTGATTAAAGTTCGGGAAACAAGTACAAGTGTGTATTTTTTGAAAATTAAAAACTAAAAAAACAAAACGGTTTAATACTCTTTTTATTAGTTGCCGATGGATTTCATATTAAAGTTATTTTCTGTTACAAATTCCAGTGGAAAAATATCTATGACATATTCCGAAATGTTGGTATACTCGTATAAAGTAATTAAATAATTTAAAAGTGTATTTACAGCCTTACGAAGAAGAAGAATAAAAATTAATTAACAGTTTTAACTTTTTCACCATTTGTATTAATTTTAATTGAAAGCTACCATACCTTAAAAGACAGAAAATATTAATTTAGCGTATTTCGGTCACAGTTCTTAATTTCGATGTCAGCAAGCTCAATTTAAAACACGTAGATGCCTAGACAATAGCAATCGCGATCACCAACATAGACTTCTAATATTAACACTACGGCACCGGGATGACATTTCGTTAGCGCAAAATAATCGATACACCATTGTCTCACATTTACGAAATTGAACTATATCCTTCCATTCACATAATAATTACCGTTTCAAATAATGTAAACCCGTTTTCGCAATCCTATATTTCACATTAATAATTTAAAAATAACACTGCTATTAAATTATGTTAGTTTAAGATAATCAGTGCGCGACATTTGACGATATTCTTAGATGAAGTCGTTCGTAGTCAGTTCACGATATTTTTATTTCAAGCATTTATCGCGACGGACACTAAAATACAATTATTTGATAACACTTATGTTAAATAAAAAGAAATTACCTCTTATGTGCCCATTTTACACAACATTAACAGACGAAGATCAAAAACTAAGGGCCTAGCCCTACACCACACTCTCCTTCTGCTCCGGACACGAGCTTCGGGGTCAAATTCATAGACATTTGTGAGTTGCCAGCACCGCGCGACTTCGGTTTTATTTTGCTTTCGAGCCGTTCCTAGCTTTTTTCTCAGTAAATAAAAACTATTGAACTGTAATATGATTTTTCCACAACTTAAGTAATTTGAATGTTTTAATTTACGCCTATAAATATAGTTTTTATAATTATTTTCATTTATGTATTTTTTGCTCATGTAAATACTGAGGTGTGTACGTAAAATCGATACAATAGCGCAGCGGCAAACCAAAGAGAATTTGACATAGCAGTGCGCACACGGAGCCATCTGTTGATATCAACGGGGAACTACACTCTTTAAGTAAATTGATATGCTTATGAAAGCTCATGAAACTGAACTGAATTTTTAATGTATTCACTATGCTTACTTATTCAGGCTATTGTATTCACAATTTGTATCTAAGCAATACCTTATTCATTCTCGGACTTTCATCTAAACACTTATATAGCGCTTTTAAGTATGTTTTGTAAAGACGGATTTAGATTTATTTTAATTAACCCATCTTATAATCAAGAGTAATTAGTTGTAATTGTGTATAGCGTCTTGCTTATTTAATATTATGAAGAGGAAAGATTTGTATTTTTGTATGTATTGAAATAAGTATAAGTACTGAGCCAATTTCATTAATTCTTTCACCTTTACTAATACTACGCGCTAACGCAGTAAGTTACTAATAAGTAACAGGCTACATTTTTATTATTATTTTTTAATTTCACGCGCACGAAATCGCGAGCAGCAGCTAGTCAGTAATAGAGATTACAAAATTTGTAGTGGGCTGTAGAACATTCAAATTAGTAACTGTTATTTGTAATATATTACACTTAATTTTATTTATTGTTACAGTGGTGTCTTAATGAATCATTCCACAGGATGAAAAGAATCTTCATATTCGGTTAGAACAAGCAAATTTTTGACCAGTCTTTAACTCCGTTCTGGTTAGTTTCAAATTCAAATTACTATATTTCGAATAACCAAAGAGATAATTATGATTGTTAATGGAAGTATAAATTCATTATTTTCATAGTCAATATAACTCCAATTAGTACCAATGATGTAGAAAGAGACAGATCCATTGGAATGTTTATAAGAGGGAGCGAGATAAAGTACTGTTCGAGTTACGCACTCATTTGAATAATCTCACTGATATTGTTCAAAGGGGCAGTACTATGTATTTAAATATTTGAGTTTGAACATGTATGTTTTTCGACGTATAAGTAATAGGTTTAAGCCAAGGGAACTTATGGGCTATTATAATATTGTAATAATCAATAGGAAAGGAAAGCGGCGTACCAGTTTTTTGAGGGTATGTAACAAAATATGGACAATTTAGAAACAAAAAAGCGTGTTTTTTTAAATTTTAGTCATTTCAATACATTTTTATCTTGATTGGACCAACTTATGATGAGATTAAAAAAAGACAATGGTAAGTTAGCAAAATATTTTGAAACGTTTTCTTAGTTTAAGCATCTTGACGTGTAAAGTACCAAAGGCAACAATCCTACGATAGTATGCGCTCATCGTGAATCAGCATTAGCTAAATGCTGAATCACATCAAGGCAGGAATTAATAAGAGTTATGTGAACTTTCTTCAGCGTCTGTCGGTTTCGGTAAAGAACCCCAGTTTTTTACTTTTTAGAATACCTAGTCTACCTACCTTCTCTGTACTATACAAGCTTGAAACGATTATTATTTAATTTTTGACAATTATCTACAATGATCTTGATATTTACTATTAACGTGAGTCCATTTAATATATTTAAATCGCTACGTATTGTAGAAAGACGTATCAAATTTATAAAGTAACTAGCTGTTGCTCGCGACTTCTCCCGTGTGAAATTAAAAATATAGCCTATGTTACTCACAGATAAATTACCTTTCCAACGGTGAAGCAATTTTTAAAATCGGCCCAGTAGTTTTTGAGTTATTTTAATACATACAAAAATACAAATCTTTCCTTTTTATAATATTAGTATAGATCAATATCGGCTACTACCTATGTTATAAGAGAAATAATATTCTAATGTAAGTGTCTATACAATTGTATTTTCGAGAATGAAATCTTTATGTCTATTAAAATACGTAACGTTTGCTCGAATAAGGAAGTGCCCTTTGGATTTGGGTTTAACGACCTTTAGATAATCGATTTTAGTAGAGAATTTAAGAATACTGGTAGCGGTAATGAAATACTACAAATAAACTTAACAAGTGCCATTTTTGTAACAAATATGCATAAAAAGTATTTTGGTAATTTGTTAGGGATAAGTATGTATTTAAAATAGAGCAATTAATTAAATACCAGTAAAATTTCACTTGCAAATTAATCATCTGGGTTGTTTTTGATGTTTATATGATCACCATTTGGAAACGGTACATTACGGTTGTTTGGCGTTCCCCTTTTATGAATGCTAAATTCAACGGTATTTCAAAGAAATCAAAACTGGTTCACATCTGGCGCAAGTTTAGGGGAATCGACAAGGGCTTTCGGGACGGGCCCTTCCGAAATTCGCCGGTGCACAATGCACCCTCCGTGCCCATCCCCACGCGAGGTCTCTTATTATTACGCGACTCCTGTTCCTATCCCCACATTGTTCACATTATTTTTATATCGGTCCTCGGTTGACGCGTTACAAAGTTTTGTGAGCTCAAAAAAGTTTTCTATCACGTTTGCTTACGTTTCTTAAAGTATGTGCACTTTGCGACAGTAAAATCGAACACACCAGTTGGAAATTGTGCTAATAAATCGCGCGAAGGTATTCGATCGCTTGTCACCTAATATTTGAAGCGAAGGGAAGTATTAAGGTTTCGATCGTTGCGGTCGTCTCAAGTTGCTTTTCTCATGAGCGGACTTGCTTGTAAAATAATAACTTGAGAATAATATGTGGTGTTTGTGCGTAGGTACGCGCCGTGCTGCGTGCAGCGTCCGCGAGCCTGTGTCGTGTGCGGTTATATCGATCGTGGCCGCCTCTCCGAGCCTATGCCTCTGTGATTCCGGTGATCGCTTCCAATTGGCGGGAGATGCGACGCCATGCTTTTTTTGGCATCAAATTCAGGTAAGTTGACAGTTTTTTTAAGATAACCCAAACTGACACGCATTATACTTATTTTGTTAATTGTACTGTGTATTTATTATTTAATTACTTTTACTTGTATTATCCATTCTCTATTTGATATTCATTTTATGTAAAGCCTTTCAATATTTACTTGTATCTTCCCTCGTTAAAAAAATATATCTACCCGTGTTTTCTCATGTCAAAGTATTGATGAAAATTATTCGTTTCGTGAACATGATGGATCTTGCTTCTTTTCGCGGAAAGATTATTTTTAGGAAAACAAATTTGCCGTGTTATTTATAGAAAAATACCAACGGATAAGTATTTCTAATCTAAAAGCTCTCACATTTTAATCATGCCAATATAACGAAAAATGCTTCGTAATTTCAATATAATATTTACCAAGTGTTCAATCCATCATGATGTACAAAAACTAAAAAGCCGCCGATGATAAATCAGTTACATATCGATTTATTTTATTCGATTTTAGCCTAAAGTGTACAAAAATACAAGCTAAATTGATTCTTAGTCTGGCCACTTACGTGCTATATTAGCTGGCGTTTAAGATTAAAAATCATTCATTCATTCACCGAAATAGCTGCCGTTGAACGATGTGTATTGTCAACGTTATATTAACGCGAGAGAATATTATCTGGCCATCTCTTTTAATACCTTGATGCCATAAAAGTTACATTTTTTTATTACTTTTATAGTTGAAAACTAATCAAAATGTCGTTAAAAGTTCAAAGGAAGTGTATCAATAGATTGTAATTAGTCCATTAAAACTCGATGCCATAACCCGAGATTGCTCTCGGGAAACGGAAGTTGTATAATGAAACCTATATAGTGCGATAACTATAGCTCGACATAAGTTCAAAGCGCGTAAAGGCCACGTGACCGTAGGCAAAGAGGACAAGGGGTTAGTCTGCCATTGACGTCATCTCATTCGATTTGAGCTCAGCAAAGCTCTAGTTCCATTATTATTTAAAATATTTTAAAAGGCAACGCTTGATTATTGTTTTAAATATTGAATTTAAATAACATTTTAATGACAATATCTGTGTTGATTTTTGATGTAAGTTATTGGTCGACAAATTATTCCAATTAGGGCGCGCATGCGTCCGATGTTAGTTGAGCATTCAATTGGCGTAACTTACACATTTTTATGGATTGTATATTATCTGTAAATATAAGAAAAACTGGAATTAGTATAACAGAATTGACGTCAAAAAATATCACATTTTATGACTGTTTTATTATGCTCGCGACTTCGTCCGCGTGAAATTAAAAAATAATAAAAAACAGCCTTTGCTACTCACAGATAAATTCCCTTTCTAACGGTGAAAGAATTTTCAAATCGGCCTAGTAATTTTTGAGTTATTTCAATACCAAAAATACAAATCTTTTTTTTATAATATTAGTAAAGATGCAAATTAATCAATTTAAATTTTCCGAAGTACGATTAGACAGTGAAATACTAATTTTATTAATTCGAATGTAACAGAGTTAACATTCAAAAGTAGTTGAACATTTCTACCAAAACATGCAAATGAAGGAGCAGGGTGTAATCTGGAAATTTGTTAGATAGCGAACATTGTTACTGTGTTATCTAGAATTAGCATTTATATTGGGCCAACGGTCCTCTGATGTCATATTGCTGATCTATAGGTTACCGTCTCAAACAGTTGTACATAACATGTAAGATTTACTGTTTACATTGTTTCGTGTAATTACGTTTACACTGTCGAAATACCTGAGAAAAAAAATATTCAATTTTCTAGTGGTACAGATAACAAAACTGAGAAAAAAGGAAATAACAGAGATATTGATGTACATCTATTTTGATTTCTTCGTAGTTTTATAGCCTCACTGTCTTACAAATGATCGCGGCAAAAGGTTAAACTTAGGAATAAACTGAGTGTATGCAAATATTAGTACAAATTTTACTTATACTCAGTTTATTCCTATAAAAACATAGGACTAAGGACGCTTGAATCGGCTTCTTTCTTACTCGTACATCTCTTTCCAATGTATGCAAACAAATTTGTTCCATATTTGTAGTAATATCAAATTACATATGCCAAAAAATATTTCTAGCCTACACTTGTATGTACATTTAGGAGGTTTACATTAAATATTCTTATTGATCTAAAATCATTATTTGTCCAATAGGAAAAACTTGAATGAAGTATGAATATCAGATCTTAATCATTTTCATCTGCATTCTAGTTATTGGTGGTCGGAGATAATTTAAAAATTCTCACATATAAATTATTTCACACATGATCAGTTTTAGCCTATTTGTACTAGTGTCTTGTTGTAGTATACCTATGAGAACGGAGCTTGGTCGACACTGGATACCACCGTATTGGGTTACACGCAATCCTGATTGCATTCTATGCAACAGTTGATTTCAGATTTGCAAATCAATTGACACTTACAGAGTTTTATTAATCTTATCATCAACTCAAAAGTGGTTATTGTCAGAAAACAGTTAAATGTAGATATATGTCATCGCGAACTTTTCTGTAGGACATTTTGAGATCTACAATTCTTTCATTCACCTTTTTTATATCCCTTAATGGTTTAGGCAGCGTTCCTCAACATTGAAGTAATAATAAAATATAGCCTATTTTGCTTACAGATAAATTACCTTTTTAAGAGTGAAAGAATTTTTAAAATCGGCCTAGTAGTTTTGACGCGAATCGAATGCATACAAGAATCCAAAATTGCAAATAATAATAATAATAATCATTTATTTCAGATATCAAAGATCCATAAGGTGTTTGTGTAAACTTACAAACTAGTGTTAGTAGAAAATTAACATAATTAATACAAATGTTTCTTCTTTATAATATTAGTATATATAGATATCTCATTTAAAATTCACTGATGTGTTCCTAATAACTATAATGTAGTACTTACTACAAGATCTAAATTCTTTGATCCCCAAATGTGGGTACGCTGCACTGTATGACATTATCCAACGTCGCGTCGCTGGTTCAAAGTAAATTGAGTTCATCGCCTTAAAGTGAAAATGTTGGTTTAAGTTTATAATTTTCGCTTAGATAGACTAATATGATCCAGTACCAGTATTTCGGAGTCACGAAAGCTAAGATAAATTTATATTACCAAATCTTCAGACTTCTCTAAAGTACGATCTTTGCGAAATGTTTTAGTTTCCAGAAATTTCAATAACCTTGCGCGTATTTAGAAAACTTGCAACGATACCAGGGTAAAAGAAGTAAAACTATAAAAAAAATCATTATCAGCCTTTGTCTGGCCACTGCTGGACATGGGCCTTCCCTAATGCCTTCCACAGAATGCGCCCCTTTACCTTCCGCATAGTGGAAATTAGACAATCCTATAACAGCATATGCAAAATAATTACTCAATTATGTTAATCATTTTTACTCTTTAGAGCTACTTTCAGACCTTAAAAATCAATCTAGAGTCTTCTCGTTCACATCCATTACGATATGAAGCAGAATCTATTATAAATAACCCTCCAACAGTTCAGGCACCTCTCGATCTGGTGAACCGTCTAAACTAACGGCTTGACCAAAGACTCAATCCGAGAAGCTCTCAAAATGAGTGACTCTCGTAGATCTTTTGTGTGAAATCTTGTAAATCACAGAAGCCTTTTTAAATAAACTATAACTCCATTAATAGCAATATTCAAAATATCCATACTCTAACAACTCTTTGAATAAATTCGTCGGACATTTCCATAACACGTTCAATTTCTAAGCGTATACTCGAACGAGCGTGAAAAACATGAGTGAACAGTAAACATTTTTACTTCGCTCTCTTGAGCCCTGCTGGTAGATTTGTATTTATTATTTACCAACTTTTAGTTTTGTAAGATTACATTACTTTATTTGTACCACATTTTGTACATAATTTTTACTACATCAGTAGTAGAAAAATTACTAATTATTAAACGACTAGCATAGCACTGACGTCTTTTTTTCCGATGGCGGCACCGACTAGTTTCGAAATCATCGGGGGTCTATCTTTAGGGCGAGGTGTTATAGGGCATCCGTCGTGCCTCATCAGTGCAAGGAAAATTATTTAGTTATAATAATGTCTCACGAAAGTTTAAAAATAACATTCACAAAAATTTAAGGAAGTAAAGCTAAATTCAATAATTTTGCAAAAAAGGATCTAACATCTGTATTCTATTGACAACATGTTTTTCATTTCTCAAAACTAAGCATAGCATAAAATGTATAACATGGAAATGCGTCGTATGAAACGTATAAGAGCGGTTGATTTACTAGCTGTGCGGTCGCCGGCCGGCATTTGCGGCCGTTTCGCAATTTGCGATGCTGGAAGCGAATCTCGTCGAATGAAATCAATTTACCAGAAATATCGCTCTTAATGCCTATGTGTGTGTGATTTTCATTTTAGTGTACTTCCGATATGTTAGCAATTTAGTTGGTTTACGTAGATATGGATGGTGAATCTGTATTACTTACAAGAATTTGTATTTTCTCAAAAATATTTTAGAGAATATCTATCAATCAAGCAATCCATTTTATTTCCATTGATTTATTTCGGAGATATCATTGTTATTGTAAAACCGAAACCTCAATCAATAATTTTAAACCTTCTTAAAAATCGGCCTAAAGTATGATTCCTTGTCGCTATGTTTATCAATCATGAAAACATGTATATTTTGTATGACGGTGGATCCTTCTGTATACTACCATAGCCCGTAAATTTCTATGTTCTATTTCCCTCTGCCTATTATAACATTAGTTCTATTAAAATAAATTATTTTGTTCCCTAATATTCTTAAAATAAAATTAACCAGAAAGTATGCATATCGTATGGTAAATTTGCGCTATCTGACAAGTGGATTTATTGCTCCGCCAGTTATTACCCTGCGTTTTGCGTCGTCGTATGTAAATTTTAATGTGTGACCGGCCTATTTCGTGTTGCAGTAAACATGGTTATAAATACAAGTCATTACATTTACTGTTCGTACTTTCTGTAGATTAAATAATATCCATATACAAGAAAAAATAAGCATTGAAATTTTTTTTAGATTGTATGCGTTTTTTGATTTCAAAAGCTATTGAATGTTTTTAAAGTCAAAAACAAATTTAAAAAATAGAATACTTTACATTTCGTTATGAAAAATATTAGGAATTAAGACTAGCCGTGCGAAGTCAGGGCGTGTTTTTTTACGTAATATAAAATTGGATAAACATCGAAGCCCATCTTTGATATATGCCTGCAGGTACATATATTTGTTACTCAAAGGACGACGTTGTCAAATAGCTTCCTAATAACTCTGAACGTCAAAAGAAATTGATGTTAATCCCGGCTCAGCGGGATTAGATTCTTTGATGTCAGCTACGATCCGGCTCTTAACTAGAAGCTACGGGATAGCCGTCTACGAGAATAATGTTGCCATTATCGAAACATAAGCTCGTTTATCCGGTACGATTTTTTCTAAATATTACTCTAATAGTGTTGTGGGGAACATAATATAGCATCTGACCGTTCCGTATGAAAATAAGTGGAAAAGTTATCATTGATAAGTTATTTACTTTATCATTCTTGGATTCTTAAACAAATTTCATGCTAGTATATTTTTGGTTTTTGTAAATTGCATTTTTATTTATTACTGTTACCCGCGACTTCGTCCACGCATTATTATAGAAAAAGCATGTAATATGCCTGTCTAGTTCAGCTACCCCACCAGTGAAAGTTCGGTCAAAATCGGCCCAGCCGTTTCGGAGATTAGAGGACAGACAGATTTTTTTTTAATGAGATTTTCGTTACCAGCAACGCAAATACATCATCTTCAGAATTTTTCTATATATTACAAACAGACACTCCAATTTTTGTATATGTATAGATGTCTTAACATCTAGTTTCCGTACTATGTTAAAAAAAACATACTAAAATAGACGCAATAGTTAGGCAACTTAAATTTGGTTAAGCGTTGTTAGAATGGAGGTATATATCTAAAATGTAATCCATTGTAATCCTGTTTTAATTTGTTGGAGCTACAGCTAAGCGGATTCCCTTTATTAAATGTTGTCATGACCTTTGATTTTTCTATATTTACACATACATTCACGCACATCAGAATCCAAAATTTAATCTTCTTCAAACATTCGGGTAAATTACAATTCATTTGACGAAGAGTTTTATAGTTTTTTTGTATGTATGTAATGTCTTTGACTAAGTATGAAAAATGGTAAGAAGATCAAAGAGGGAAAAAATGATTTGTGCGTATAATCGGAGTGATAAAAACATAAATTGCGAAATCGCATTGAATTTATTTCCGTGAGACGCTCAAAGCCGCGTCACAAAGGGAGGGTATGACGAAATTCGCGGTGGCGTTCGTGCGTGCCTTATCACACAACGTACTCCTGCCTACTTTACCCACAAAGCTTACCCTTATGGAGACGTGATAATGAAAATATTAAACTCAATTTCTTTACTTACAAAAAGTTCAATTAACCTTTTAAAATAATAACTTACTAGCTTTCGCCCGCGACTCTTTCCGCGTGGAATGAAGAAACACAAAAGTGAGTAGCCTATATGTTTTTCCAGACTATCCGCTACGTCTATGCCAAATATCATCGAGATCCGTTCAGCTGTTTACGCTACAAACTCTAACAAACATTCATCCATCTAAACTTTCGCATTTAAAATATTAAGTAACTTTCTTTTTGATGTCGTGAGCATGTTGCGTTTTTAATTTGCTGTCTTCAGTTCTATAAAAGAAACAGTTTCTTGTTTACGCTAATTTTATTCTTTCTACAGCCTCAAGTATGCACTTAAGGTTCATAGTAATAGATATGAGTTGAAATGGGCGCCTGGCAGACAGAGTGTCGCCTTTGCCCCGCTGGTCCGCATATTGATGAGCACTAAAACATAACTAAAGTATTTTACGGCCAACTCGTGCAAATTGCCAAAGCGAAATAATTATTCCTGTCATGTACAGTAAAAAAAGTTTGTTGAAATCATATCAATTGTTATTTTTCTTCTAAATCTAAAGCTACATTAAAAAAGTCGCCAGCTATAAATGATAGGAGAAGAATGTTTAGTAGATATCTGCGGTTAGTTCCAAAGACGAAACTTGTTGATGTTTATCTCGTATATCTTTGCGTTTCCGATGCCTAAAAATCTGTACAAAACATTGTTAAGTCTTTTTTTGCCAATCGCCATTTAGCAGTCATGTCCTCGTGCCCCCAGCTTTGTTTTCCATTCGTTCGCTTGTCAAAGCATATCGATTGATGCATTAAAATTCAGATATTGTGCGATGCTGAATAATGCTCCGATATTTCATTTTGTGAGAAAAATACGAAAAATATAAAAGATGAATAACTTTTTTTACCCTTCAAAAACTAACTAAACCTAATAGATCTTTGTTAAAGTATGGTTTGTAATAATTATTTATATTTATTATTCAATTATTCTAGTGCTTAATATATGATAATATTATAAAGGGGAAATATTTTTACATTGGTATGTATAGGAATAACTCAAAAAATACCGTTAGAAATGTAATTTATCTGTGATTAACACAGGCATATTTTAATTTTTTTTTCTCACGGACGTATTCGCGAGCATCAGCTAGTACATAAGATACATATTACTAACTCAATGTTTTGATATACAAAAGTCCCAGGCAATGATAGATATAACACTGTTCATAATGGGATAAATCTTTCGTTTGTACATAATGCCTCATATTCAATCATGCTAAAACTTAAGATGCGTTTATAATATCAGTATATGTGTATGATGTTGTTATGTTTGACTCTTTTTCTTTGAAAATATACGAAGATATTAATTACGTTTTCTATTAAGTCTTAATGAGAAGTCAGATCACGCGGCAGGAGGCGTACATCGCTAAGGGCAGAGCATTTCTTATTATTAAATAAGTTTTATCGAGCTCGGAGGGCGGCCGCGGGCGACGCCCAATATTTCGCGACTCGTTGAAGTTTCAGCGAAACGCTCGTGAAATACCAAAATTCGCTCGAATAATATTGCTTACTTCGGCGAAATAATAAGCCTAACATAAACTTAGTTACGAACTCAAGTTTTTACATGTTTATTGGAGCGTTACTAATTATATCAAAATGATCATTATACACGTCACGTCAGATGACCTCTTTATTCTTAAAATGTAATAAATAAAGTTCTTTTTCCATCTTTAATTTAAAATTCATGTTTATCTTTAACAGTAAAAATGTGATATTTGAATGAGAAAAAAAAACAAATAGGGTTACTATGTAGCAATAAAAAGTAATCGACGAACATTTTATATTCCAGTGCGCCAGTACGTAACGTGTTGCCAATAACAACGGCGACCCTCGCGCCTCTAAAATGTAACCTAAATTTTAAAAAAAGCTTTCAACAACGGAAATGCTCCGGAAATGAATACTCTAACGTTTTTAAAACATGTTTGTCTATATAACGTATTATTCCGCTGGCCGCCTGCTTAAATAAGATTAACTTAAAAACTATTTAAAAAAAATTCTACTTTCCCAAGTGACTTTTTGGCAACAGATTTTGTAATTTCTTTTTTTAGTGTCTTATTAAAATTTATCTTATTTCCTCATCATCATCAGCCTTGTTCTGGGCATTGCTGGAAATAGGCCCAATGCCTTCCACGAAAAGGGATCCTTTACTTTTCGCATTCAATAACTTTTTGGTCCACCTCTAAGAAAGATTGTTTAAATCAGCGAAATAAAACATTAACTCAAAATAATAGTAATAATCTTTCAAAAATTTCAAAAAATAAGTTAACGTAGCTTTTTCACGGTGAAAAAATTTTTGAAATTATCATCAAAAAGCTACATTATCAGTGAGTAACATTGGCTATATTTAATTAATTTCACGCGGGCGTAGCCGCGAGCAATCGCTAGTAATAAATAAAGTATAATCAAAATATATTACCTTATATATTTCATATCGTTGTTAGTACAAGAAGTGTTATGAAAATATGTAACATCGTTAAAGTAATTGCTTTCGCCCACTGAATAATTTGATTGCTGTCTAACCTTGGTTGCATCGATAGAGGTGTTATGTATAATGTAGGAGATGCAATATTCAAGAAGGTTATTCACGTTATGGCGCGTTACTGCTGCAGGTCAAGGCTGATGTCGAATCGTAACACATGTTAATGTGTTAACCACCCGGTTAATTGTCACTGACGTTAATAGACGATTGTGTTTTTTTTGAGTCGTATGTCTACAAGTGTCCGTTTTTAATTATGTTTTATTGTTAAAAATGTTTGTTAACATAAAAATGTATTTATGAAGGCGAACTGTTAGCTTGAACTTAAAGTAATGTAGCTCATTTTGTCGAGACTTATGTTAGCAAAGGAATGGTAATTTAGTTACCAGTTATATTAATACTAGCTGTTCCCGTGCGACTTCATTCGCATGAAATTATGAAAATTGTTTTGGTTACATTTGTCAAATTCACTTGCAAATGTCAAAATGACATGACATGACAAACCTTAGCAATATTTCTTTCTTGAAGTTGGCAGCAACTTATGGTTTCTTTCCCACATTAGGGTTTTTATCCAAAATATTTACCCCCTAAGTTTAATGACGTGAAAATATATTGCCTAAAGCATGACGTAAGTGTAGGGTTTTTTTATTAAAAAAAGAATTATTAAAAAATATGCTGTGATTGCTGACATCTTAGGTAACAAAGAAGTGTGTGTTTACGCTTCATTATAATAGTCTAGATACATTCTAGTACATAGCGTCTAATCCTCTAATAACTTTCCAATTAATTTAATATCTCAAAATTATTCAAACCAAAGATCGTACAAGACGAGGGCCGTTAGCAACGCAAGCAATTACAGTTTTTCGTTTCCACCCATTAAATAAATTCCGATCAACTATTTGCAGATCAATTTTGTCATGTCAATAGCAAAGTTAATTAAGTAGAAGTTTAAATGGCTTCGGGGGATGAAAGTAAATTTGATTTCAATTTTCTCGATGAACCGCTGCGAGGTGGAAACTTCGATACCTGCTGCTTTTTAAACAATTTAACTCCGAAGCTCTGTTTATAACTAGATTTAAATTGCAATATCCGATATGAAAACGATATATTAAATATCGACTCTAACGTCATTCTTTTTCTAGCTATACTTAGCAACAAATTTGACAGGAACTCTTGTCATCAAAATAGTACTCAAACTGAGCTTTTGGTATTCGATATATTGATCCAGATATTATTTCTATTCAATAGTTAACAGTAAATTATAGATTTTTCTAGTATTATCTAGAGCAAAAAGATTTAATGACAACTTTATAATACCGCTGGCTTACTGCTTTAAATGGGTCAATACTTGGCGCTTGACAAGAGGGTTGGCGATAAAGATCTGATGTCTCTCGTCATGCTCTCGTGTGAAATTTTTATAAAAATACATTGCAAAAGCCAGTATATTATTAGGCCAGGTTTAAAAAAGAAGAAATACACATGTATATGAAATGTTAAACCATTAACTTGAAGACCTGAAACCACGCTATCGTTTTTCTAATAAAATTCATTACGATAACAGATAGTCAGATAAGTATGTTTAATAGAAACTGTTTGACACCTCACTAAATCATCTAAAACCTTCATTAAAGTTAAATATCATGTTATAAACACCTTAACAGAACGTTATCGTTATCTTTATAGGAGTATTAATTTTAAACTGTTTATGAAATAATTACAAAGTAGTGCTAATATTATTTTAAATGACCTCTATTATATACCTTCGTATGGACAATGTAAACGACCGCTATAAAGTGCGACGTTCCTCCCCTTATCGACTTTCTCGCTGGATATTCACTTAACGTAACCTATTAGCTTCAATTATGCGTATATGTTCTTTAAAACAATTGCAACAAGGTACAAATTGCAAGAATTGGATTACCGGTTCAGTTAACTCTTTACGGACATCATATGACCCAGTAAACCAATTAAGTAATAAGGATAGCCTGCAGTTTGATGCTACATTAATCCTATCGTGTTGTTCTTTATGATTGAAAGATGATTTATAACTAAATGTTCGCATCTTTGTCCACAGTTTATACCTCTTGAGCCCTAATTACGTTGCAGTTTCCTCGTTTACGTCATTTGGATAGTTATGAATTCCGAAGAGCAGACATTTTAATATTTTTGCTTTTAGCTTTGCATACAAATTGGTATCGAAAATCAAATTTTCTGCAAGATTTGTAAATTCATTTGTGGTAATCTAACTTCTTACTAATATTACAAATGCGAAAGTGTAGATGGATGGATGTTTGTTAGAGTTTTTAGCCTAAACTGCTCAACGGACCTTATGAAATTTGGCATAGATGTAGAGTATAGTCTTGAAGAACACAAGGGCTACTTACTTTTTTTTAATTAAACAAGGACGGTATCGCGGGCAAAAGCTAGTGCTAAATAAAAATACCAGTATGACAGAATAAGTTGTCACCCTCATTTCTGTGCAAATGTTCACAAAGGAATATGGAGTTGTATTTCTCAAAGCAGATCGCAAAGAAGCGCTTAAGTTACTACAAGTTTCAACTTCTAGTTCGGAGACTTTGGTCGCGTTTTAAGCTTTATAATAAGAATTTAAAGTTTTGCAAAAAGGTTCCAAAGATTTGTTGGAAGTCCTAAATAGTTGAATCTAATTCTCACCGCAACTTCATTGTTTTACTTGTTAAATTCAAATTTAATAATCGTATTATGACATATACGATGTTATCTAAATAACTTAAAACGTATCGAAATGATATTTACGTAAGTGTTATTATAATATATTGGAGACTACCTATTGCTTGCGACTTCGTCCTCGTGGAATTAACAAAAAGTAGTAAAAATATAGTCTATGTTACTCCAGCTTTTTAATGATGTAATATTTTTAAATCAGCCAAGTACTTTTTAAGTTATTTCAATACATACAAAAACCGAAAAATACAAAACTTTCCACTACATAACATTATTATAAGTCTATAAGTATAGATAACAATGTAATACATCGTTGTCCCTTTCTATATTATATAGTTTCTGTAGTCTATAATAAAAATGTCCGTTATTATTAAACTATATTTCCACCGGGTGACTGCAGCAAAGGCTTTAACAACTTTTCAATTTTCACTTCACGTCTTCAATTTCATTTTTAGTTAGATTTTCATAATAGAAACGTTCACGGGCTTTCACAAAAGTTGGCGCTGGTTTCCCGACAGCCTTTGAATTGCTTAGTTAATTTATAATTATTAGCGTTTAAGTGAAACCTTTATTAAGTAACGAGTATTAATAATTTGCTGTTGCTCGCGACTTCTTTCGCGTGGTTTTAAAAAATACCTTTGTAACGGTGAAAGAATATTTAAAATCGGTATAGTAGTTTTTGACTTATTTCAATACATACAAAAAAACAAATCTTTCCTCTTTTTAATATTAGTATAGATTACTGTTTATTAAGTATTAACCATCGGTTTCCAGCTTGTTATTAAATAAAATATCTTAATATTAAAAAAGTACTGAATTATTTTATAATAACACTCGCTTTGGTACTTTGGCTGTTAACAAAACACATAAAAGCTTTCTTGTGACCACATGTGGTTAGGCTAAAAGACTTTAATAGCTTCTTAACTAGCCTTTTACCAATGTTATTAATTTTAAATATGTTAAAAATCCAATAACATGAAAATGTGTTATTTTCTTTTGAAGGAATGTTTAAAATGTTACAAGCTAGTTGGTTTAGTATAACGATAAGCATTTGTTAATTATGCATTGATAAGAAGAACGTTAACAACAAGATACAGATATTTTAGCTGTTCAGTAAGCAGTTTCTAACGCATTGTTGCAAATGTAAGGCTTTATATGTTAAAAAATATAGTTTCGTCAGTATATATATTGCAGCAGTGTAGTAAAAGAATTAAAAAATGATATACAGAACATATTAATACGTTACTGTGAAAATAATATGAAACAATAAGGTGACATGATTAATACGAGCGCCGTATACTGCTCGCTGGTATCAGAACGATTTATTATTACACCTTTATCAATTAACACTTTATGGAATGAGGTTAACAATTGCGTTTAAATACTCATTTAAACGCAATTTTACTTGAAAATTACGATACATGATTCCGTCTAGGAATAGAAAAGAGAGACAAATTTTCCTCAACACTTAAAATTATTGAGGTAAAAAGGGATATATTTTCATCTCAATGGAGACTTTGGAGTTTTTTCACTTTACTTTAATTGTGTATCAAACCCACGCAATCCATTTTCTATTTAAAAACAACATATTTTTTTTTTTGATAATTAATAATAATAATAATAATAATAAATCTTTATTTCAAGAAAATCTCATATTTTGTTAGTAAAAAAAAAGCTTATTGCCTAGTGTTAGTAAA
>NW_013526359.1:121247-121900 GCF_000836215.1 Papilio polytes
TAATCATTCTTTATGTTATTTATATCACTTTGCATTTTAACAATGTCCTTTAAAAGCCGCGTAACATCAACATGATCGAAGGTCACGGGGGATAGTTTATTAATATCCCGGGCGACAAAGGTGGGAATTTCGTCCGGATCTATCTCTTTAATTAATGTAATAATATCCTCTATTTCACGTTTTGACTTTCCTCCCCCTTTCCGTTTTACTTTCTTCGTTGAGGACACCGAATTGTATAGCAGATCTTTTGCCACTTCAATTTCTTCCTGCGTAAAAGCACTTTTGCAAATTTGGCTTAAACTAACTTCGTTCATAACATCTATCTTGTTACAAATAAATGCTAGCACTTCATTGATCGTGATATTGCACGAAGAACATTTGACACACGTATTCGCACTCGATGCCATAGCTTTAACACCCGGACTCGCGCACAGTGCATCCACCCGGCAACGCATGCGACGCAAGACTGATGTCTTTTAAGTCTTGCTAGTCTAAAAGATACTCCTGTAAGAGAAAAACTCTTATTTTTCAAGTACCTAAATATAAGGATGAATCTTATTTACTGTTTTTCATTTTCATTTTGCCTTCTCATAACCACCAAACCATATATAAAATAACGGATGTACAACTGTCACACTTAGCAATTTCTATTT
>NW_013526359.1:122072-167163 GCF_000836215.1 Papilio polytes
CTGATAAATGGCATAGTTAACTAATGTTATATAATATAATATTAATAGATAATTGGCATAGTTAACTAATGTTATATGTAGAAATAATGTTAAACAATTCACAGCATTAAACTACACATTACGTATTAGTCTTGTCTCGCTTGTTTTACTAGGTCGTGTGCTAACTGATTTAAAATTCTAATGTAAACCTTATTTAGTAGTGCATAAAGTCTATTTTAACGCTAAAAGAAATTATAAGTGTACTAACAGTGGAAGTCGATAAAGAGTGGGCGTGTTTCACATGTTATAGCGGTCATTTACACCCCGTTCGCAACGAAGACGTTGAAAATATTAATCGGCAGTTAATATCAAAGGATTTACAGTCAATTGCGAGCTTCTTTTAAAATTTTATAGCGATTTTATACTTTATAGTCTATCATCACGTCTTTTAGCGGTTGGTTGATGTATGAAAGACGACCAGATTACATCAAAGATCTAATATTAACAGAACTATTAATATCTCTAGATAATTAACAGGCAATGACATGCTCAAGGTAGTGAACGCTTCATGTTTTAGTAGATGGAGCTAAATGAACATTCATACACAAATAATTCGACAAATTACCTATGTATATAACTGCAGATTTGTCTCACTACGACGTGGTCTGGTTTTTTAGTAACGCTTTTCATCAGTAAGTAGGATTGTGATCAAATACATGACTTTATCTTTTATGTAAAACTAGCTGTTCCCGTGCGGCTTCATCCGCATGAAATTATGAATATTTTTTATATTGTTTACCTTTGTCAAATTATCAATTGGAAATGTCAAAATGACATGACATGATGACAAACCATTGCAATCTTACTTCCTTGATGTTGGCAGCTTTTGTAGTTTATGGTCCCTTTCCCACAATAAGATTTTTTTCCAATTTATGTACCCCCTAATAGCGTAAAAATATAAAGTCTAAAGCGTGACGTGAGTGTAGGGCTTTTTAAAGAAAGAATTATTCAAAAATGTGCTGTGATTGCTGACATCTCACGCCACAAAGTAGTGTGTGTTTACGCTTTATTATATTAGTATAGATACCATTATCTTTACTACTAAAGCATTACGAACGATTGTTTGAATTAAATTAGACTTAAATCATATATGCTGATCTATCTCCCGTGTTTTTTTTTTCAGATAAAAGTATTAAAAACAGTATAACATTACTAATCCCACTAATGATGAAAGCTATGATCCACACTAACGATCTACGTCGGGTTATGTATCCCAAGAGCTTAATGCAATGACTATTCCATTTTCGGATTATACCGTAGAGTAAAATTACGCAAGAGCTATTTGTATGGCAGTTTAAAAGCAATATTTAAACATTGTTGAAAATTAGATCTATTTTTTAAGACTAGTTGTTGCACACGTTTTCGTCCGCGCGGAAATAAAAATTGTTATAAATATAGCCTATGTTACTCAGTGCTAACGTAGCTATTATTTAGTGAAAGCATTTTTTATTCGGCCCAGTAGATTTTGAGTCATTTTAATACATACAAAATACATATCTTTTCTTTTTATAATATTAGTATAGATTTATATCTAATACATTCATTTTAATTAATAATACTTGAACTTTGAAAGACAGAGACAGGAATCATAATTTCCTAATCCTTAAGTAATCAGCGTCTACAATTCAAAGATATGACTTCGCTAATTGGGTACCCATAAACTGTCATTCATTTAGAAGGCTTATTAAAATACTGACAGTACCGAAATCCGTAAATTCTGAAACAGAATTTAACAGGACTCATGAATACCGAATAGTTAAATACAATCTTTAAAATTAGTCAGAATTACGAAAGTTGTGGTAATGTGAATTTTATTAGCCAAAGAGAGTTTCTTTTTCATTTACGATTACAACTCGAAAACATCATATCTCTATTAATATTGTTTCCCGGTTAAATAATTTAAGGATAAAAAATTTATTCAGGATAAAAATTTAAAAACGTTTCAATCACGTCGGAGCCATGTTCCGGTAATCGACCACAACGACCCAGATTATAATTTTAGCGTACAATATGGCTGCCAAAGTGAGGCTGCAATGAACTCTTGTCTAACGGAACGTAACAGGATAATATTTTTTAAAAGCAATGTGTGATATTTTTTTTTATTTCAATTTTTAAATAATACGAAGGTAAATCAAATATACTAGCTTTTATCCGAGAACACTTCCTCGCGGAATTATAAAAAACTTATCAAGTTATCTATGTGTTCATTCAGATAATGATCTACATCTGCGTTAAATTGATCCTTTTTGGGGATACATAGTGACAAACATCCATCCATCAAAACTTTCGCACTTATAATATTAGCATAATATTATTAATGCGTAAGTTTAGATGGACGGATAGATGTTTGTTAGAGTTTGTAGTCTAAACTGCTGAATGAATCTCGATAAAATTTGGCATAGAGGTATAGTTCTGGAAGAACACATAAGCTACTATCTTATGTTTTTTGTTTTAATTAATTTTATTCCACGCGATCGGAGTCGCAGGCCAATGCTACTAATAGTATAAAATATGACATTGGTCTTGAATTTATACAATCAAATTCTAATTATCGCGCACATCGACTAATGCATAAATAAGACTCAGGACCTGTCCCAACACTGGCTGATAGAGGCTCAGATAGCTTAAAAGTGATGTCACTGTCAGATAAGGAAACAAAATCAGATATTTCCATCACATGTTTTAAACGTTGGATTGTTATCAGACAGTTTACAATTTAGTGGGACAAGCCCTTAGTCTAAAATTGGGTCTGGTAGTTGCTTCTGCAACTACCAGACCCAATTGAAAGGGAGTGGATGGTTGTAAGCCATGGTAATAGCATAGCAACATCTTCGTGATCCATACATTATCGTTACCGAGGAGTCACATAAATTCAAGTTACACGCGGGTACGGCGGAGCGCTCGATTGATCGATACACATCTGCTTTCCGACACATCTCTTACTCGTACTAGTTTACATTATTATAAATTTAATATACTTCTATGAAAATAAGTTTATTCTTTCTGCATTCTAGAAGTTTTTTTAATTAACTACTTATTAACCATCAATTTGACCACATCTTTTTTCAGATTTGAATGGATTGATGCAAATAATAAGAGAGACGTTTTTCTTTACTTTTGGGTACATTACATAACACCGACCTCTTTTGTAATCATTCTGTAAAAGAGTTACATTCTACTCTTTCCTTTGTTTATCCGTCACAAGTTTTTCTTAAACTGAGTCAAAGTATCAATGGATTTAAATACAAAATTAGGTATAGATTAATCTAACTTAGGGTTCTGTTTTAAGTATTCCACTCCAGACACAAGTATGTTCCACGATCCGACTTCAGTAGTTCACGAGACTATTAACTTTCTTATCTTGTAAAGTTAGCCGTACGGTCTATTAACAGTCCGAGTAGAACTAGCAAAAGTTTCATTATTTCTTGTTCGAATGTTCTTAGCTCGATGCCATTTTATTTTATGTTGACATAAAACTTGTACAAGATCTTAGAATATTCCAAATTACTTTTGTAAGAAAAGATTTCTTTTTAAGATGTGATACGCATAACAAGAGACTGTTTAAGATATTTAGGGTTTGATATAGAACGCTATATTTTTACCTAAGAGGCAAATAAAGTTTATTTTACTTGATCTTTAAATCCTCTGTTGATGTATGATCAAACGGCATGTAAGTAATAGTGACATACACACATACCAGATTTATCCTTTGTTTGAGTAAATTATATACATGTTTTAATTTTCTGTTGACTGACTGATGTTATCTATTACAAAAAATATATTCTTAATATTGCGTTAGTTTTGCTGCTTATTATTACAGATATTACACCTTAAAATATGTTTGCAAAACCGCCGGATAATTAATGCTCCCAAACAAAAGAAGAAAATATTGTAGATACTACAGCCTCACGAACAATGAAAACAGAAACAAAACTAAATATACGTTTTAAATAATATTCAGTGGAATATAAACATGTATCTAGAAAAGAAATCTTTGAAATATGTTCACACTTGAATTATTTTAATCTGTAAAATCTTACAATGTTTACGAGTACGAATCATATAATTGCCACTTAGGGATCTCCCTAAGTATAGATTTACATGGAAAGTCTACACATAAGGGACTGTTATAACCTTTTAATAAGTAACTGACTTTAAGTGTGGTATATGAATAATAAAATATGTACTAGTAAATACTTCTTGATAATGAAATGAAATCTGAGCTTTTCCTCGGGAGCGTCCTTGGCGCTCGATAAAATGTACTTATTGTGTAGCAACGCTTTGTCCCGCCGCCCGCCGCCACGCCTAGTTGCCCGCTCAACATGAATATTAAGTAAAAGAAAATTCCTAACCAAGTAAAATGTAACGACGACGCAGAATTATAGCAATGAAAATTGAAATACGCTTTTTCTGTTTATTCTCTGCCTATAACGTAGGCGACGCAACTATAAATTGTTTTCTCTTGCCGACGTTATTAAACATAGGTGAATGTATGACAATCTTTTTCTATAAAATATTTTTTTTTAGGAAAGGGAACAAAATACGAATATCATCCAATAATTAGATTAAGTTTTATATGCTGGCTTTTGTGTAGGACGAAGATAGGAGAAGTTAAAGTATATTGCCTTAAGTATATTTCTGTTTCCTATACGATCTCTAGGAAAAGAACTGTTCGCTCACGACTAACAGCCTTTTGTCGGAAAAATTGCGTTGAGATATTTACATCTATACTAAAATAATAAAGAGGAAAGATTTGTATTTTTGTATTTTCGTATGTAATGAAATGTATCAAAAACTAATGGCCCAATTTTGAAAATTCTTTCATCATTATAAAGCTACGTTATCAGTAAGTGATATAGGCTATATTTTTAATATTTTCTAATTTCATCTAAATGAAGTCGCCAGAAATAGCTAGAGAAATGTAAAGCCTCAAACCCATTTTATATAATATTTCTTGTTCTGTTGTATATTGTAATAATACCTTGAGGTTATTCAGTTCTTTGACCCCTTTCAGATAAATTCTCGCATAAAGGTACTCTTACCGTTAACAAAGAAAAATTACGCGCGGTATCGCAAGCAATGAGAGGTAATTGTTCTTGTCTCCATTCTCTCCGACGCACCAATGATTTTACCTTTTTTTTTCGTTCGCATTTAGAA
Source organism: Papilio polytes (assembly GCF_000836215.1). NCBI lineage: Eukaryota > Metazoa > Arthropoda > Insecta > Lepidoptera > Papilionidae > Papilio > Papilio polytes. The sequence continues at coordinate 127,269 of NW_013526359.1, forward strand.
TTTCCATTGTAAACGTTTATCTCTTATTTAGATTTAACGTTAAAAAAGTACATGAGCATTCTTTTTTTAAAGGGGTATATTTTATAATTTGAGGTGTTTAAAACTAAAAATAATTATATGATCCCAAATAAAACTATTTGAAACTGTGATTTTTTGCGAACCTTCCATGTATTAAATTGTTATTAAGGTAAGTTAATGTAGGAAAATACAAACTTCCTTCAGAACTAAGTAGTATTTACAACACCAAGTAAAAGCAGTTTAAAGGGTATATTGCGTTGCTACGTACAATTCCGGTGCCATTGAAATAAATATCGCCGTAGCCGTTACAGCGGCCGAGCTCGTTTAATAAATATACTTATCTTGAGATAATAAACGTAACTGGGTCCCGTCCCCGGAGGAATTCCGACTGAATGTGCTCGCCGATATCGTTTCCTTTATTACGAATTTATTTCCCGTCTACGTAGAATTGCATTTATATGTCCTACATTCCTTTTTTTAAAATGTTCCCAAAAAAGGTAACTGTGTTAAAATGTATATTTTTAACTCCTTGTCTGCATAACGAGTTTGAATATTGTTTGTGATTGTTCTGAGTTTTAGCAATATTTACACTTTGGTAATTAGAACTTTGACCGCATCGTTAAGCTCCTAATTAAACATAGTGTTCTATATTCCTCAGAGTCACTTGACACTATTCTCATCCACATTATTACTAAAGTAACAGAGTAACAATACAATTAATTATCTTGCACTAACAAGACATCTGTCATCAAGTGACATCGTCTGAATGCCCTTAAATAAACGATAACATCTACAGTTCCAGCAGCAATGGATAACAATGGGTCTCATCCAACCCTTAAGCGACAGTTCTATTCTCAGCGGGTCTGTCATTGACCTAGTTGCAAGACGGCGCCGGGCGTCGGGTAGGCTTGCAGCTCGCTAGTATTCAGTTAAATTAATTTTAATATAGGTAAATGGCTCAATGCAATTCCCGTGCCAGGCTCGACGCCGCGCCGCATTGCTGTCTTTGCCACGAATTCGTTTTAAGCCGTTGGAACTTCTTTTTTTTTGTTAAGTTTTCTAATTTTCAGCCAATTTTCTACTGAAAGAATTTTTGATAAATAATTCTTTAATATAACGAAAGCTGTATAATTAGAATCTGCTAAATTAAAGTGTATGCCAATATAGCATGACAGCTAATTATAGCTGGTTGAAGTGGCAATTTTTACATCGTTCGATGAACCTCTAACCTTTTTGGAATGATCGCTGTTATGAAACCTAAAATACGTTAATTTCATTTATCTTTATGAAAATTATTATCGTTCTTTATAATATCAACCTTGTTATTTTATAAGCTATGCGATAACTAAGTATTAGGAGTGCCTAACGTCATGATTAGGTTATACGCCTTTGGTGTTAACTTATAAGGTTGCTCGGGCGGCCTTATTTTGCGAGTAAAATTTCCATTACCCTTGTATACTTTGTAGGAATCATAGAGATGTTTAAACGTGACTTTCTAATGATTTCAAAGTGAATACGAGTGGTAGTAATAAGATCTACATGTGTCTGCAGAGTACTTTAACGGTAAAATTAAGTGGGTAATTTGGTTTTAGTGCATGTGTTAACAAACGAAAATCTGTAGTAATTTCGTAATTAAAAATAGTCGTAAAGACTTTCATATAAGCTATTTTATTTTTCTGTTTTTAACGAAAGTTATGTGATATTTCAAATTATATTGATTCATCTAGTTAATAAAGTTATTTTTGTCTAGATTCCATATTGCTTATAACCACATACCGGACTCAAGACAGTCTAAAAATAATCCGCAAGTGAGGGAAAATATCGAAGAAGGTTGTTTTTATGCCGCAGTAAATTATAACTAGAACATGAATACATCATTTTGTTATTTGTGGCCGTGAATACTTCGTCTGTTATTACTTGAGTATAATTTATGAAGTAATCCGAAACTTTGCGTCCTTGTGACTTTTAATAATGCTTTGTAGGCTTATAAAGTATAAATGTTTTGGACTTATTTGTTCATTCTATTTTAGACTTGTTAAATAATTTCAATGACATTTCTAATATTAAAGTTCTTATATTTGATTTATTGAAATCTTAGAAAACCTAACTCCTGTAATATGGATAAAATTGTTTGCATAATATATTTATTTTAGCTGGTTAGTTAATTAAGTTTAATACAGTTATTTTCTTTTATAAAGGCAACCGTAGACGCTGTTTTCATATTATAAATCAGGCACAAAGCATCTTCGTAGCAATTTCGTAGCCACCACAAAGCGACCGTAGAAACGTTTTCTTATGAAATTATTTTAATGAAATGCAAAATAGAATATTATTTTTCTTTAGAAGTTATTAATTTTAATACTGTTGACTTTTAACAAGGAAAATTAGAAACACAAGATATCTTTAGTTTATATTTATAACATAATTGTTAAATTCTTAACCACTTTGTTTATTGTACTTTTCTTACTAATACATTTTTATATGGGTCAAACTATTTCATTATTGAATTGTCCATCCTCTCTCGTGTACGGTATGTATTTCTTTAGTTATTTTCTGTCGGGAAAAGGATCGGATTTTTATCGTCGCTATCTCAATAAAAACTTCCGTTATTTCGTCAACCGCCCGCTAGCTTGAACAAAGGAAAATAATCTTGATATAGATCAAAATGTAATGAAAACAAGTTGTGAAGTTCTATCAAAAGCATGTTATCTATTGTTTAAGCTTTCGTCTTCGCTGAAACTTAATAATCAGTCTAACCGAAATTCTTTGTTAGATTTTGTTTTGTTACAGAAAATAATTGGGGTAACCTTTATAGTGATGATTAGCTGATGCCCGTGACTTCGTCCACGCAGTATTAAGATAAAAAAAGTAGCCTATAATATGCCTGGCTATGTCAGCTACCCTTCAGTGAAAGTCCGGTTTAAATCGGCCCAGCCGTTTCGGAGATAACCGAAACATAGACGTATTGCGGTCAAACAAGAAATTTTTAAGTACGATTTTTCGTTTTCTAATATCTAAAATATGGCTATTGTAATAATCCCATTGGCCGTTAAAGTTCGGATAGCAGTTATTTGACGACATTTGGCGCTTCAAAGATCTTCAAAAAATCCATTAAAATTACGAGGGCAGCGGAGGCTTGCCTTTTATGTTCTAAAAAGCTTTATAGGATTTACGGGCTATTTGCCGCCCAGAGTTTATTGCTTCTAGCCAGTATTAACTGGTTACACATATATGAACCGATATACATAAGCATTTTAGTCCTAAACTAGCTGTTGCCAGTGACTTCGTCCACACAATATTAAAATAAAAAATGTAGCCTATAATATGCCTGTCTAAGGCAGCTAACCTTCACTGAAAGTCCGTTCGAAATCGGACCAGCCGTTTCGGAGATTACCCGGAACAAACGCGGCTTGCGGACAGACAGACGGACAAAACATTTTAAATGCGATTTTTGTCTTCAGCAACGCAAATACATCATCTTCCCGGGAATTTTTCTTTTGATATTACAAAGAGACACTCCAATTTTAATATATGTATAGATAGATTAGCTATTCCCATGCGGCTTCATCCGCATAAAATTATGAAAATTTTTATTTTATTGTTTACATTTGTCAAATCATCAACAACTACATCAACAAATGTCTAAATGACATGACATGACAAACCTTAGCAATCTTTCTTTCTTGATGTTGGCAGCAACTTATGGTCTTTTCCCAACATTAGAGTTTTTATCCAAAATATTTACCCCCTAAGTTTAATGGCGTGAAAATATACAGCCTAAAGCATGACGTAAGTGTAGGGCTTTTTATTAAAAAAAGATTTATTCAAAAATATGATGTAATTGCTGACATCTTAGGCAACAAAAAAGTGTGTGTTTACTCTTTATTATAATAGTATAGAAGTATAGATTAAAAAATCCTCTGACGGTGACCTTCGTGTTTTGTAGCAGAATTGTGATAGTAATTTACTCAACCCTCAAACATTTTAAATTATAACGTTGCATTAACATAGCTAACTAGCTCTTTCATAGTATATAATTTGTATGAATTAGGTTCGTTTTATATCGTCAGCAACACTATGCGGGATTAGGCGTATTCATATGAGATTACAGGCGCCGCTGAGCAAACGTGTACCGTGAATATCGTCTCACCGCGAGATGAATAATGAATGTTATAAATCGCTGTTTATTATACGCACCCGATATATTGCCTTGTTTTGACGCGTATACAATGAATAGGTTTTTTGTATTAAGGTAACTTTAACACTGAATAATATTTGTTATTTGTTATTTCTTCGTCAATGTTGGTAATTTCTTTATATAAGATATCATTAGTACTACACGTTTATAAACGAAATTTATAAAAAAGCCGTTAATTAATATTTGACGATAAAAGGTCACAATGGTCATCACCTTTGTACGTATTTTTATATCCATTTTTTTACTGCTATGTATAGGAATCTTGTCAAAGGTCTCTTATTAAAAGACTAGCTGTCGCCAACTACTTTGTCTGCGTGGAATTTAAAAAAAAACTTATTAGTAGTTAAGCTAGTTAATTTCATCTCAACGCGTCAAGCTGTTTTATAGATATGTACATAGTGTTTAACTTGTTACCGACAGCCAAAAATACAAAATACTTTTTTATCAAACTAACACATCTTTATTCAAAACTTATTTACACAAATATATACAAAAAAACTCAAAACTATACGATTACATCTTGACTTCGTATTCTTCTTTTTTCTATATATTTTCTTTAACCAACGATAAATGCCTTGGTGGCCAGTATGCAAACTCTTTGGCGGTATACATACTGCTTGTCAGCCAAAGAGGTTGTATTTTTCACTCAACATATAGTAACATCCAACATTCATCGAAACTTTCTAATTTATAAATTTTTTTTTTAATTTATTAAGTCAAACATCAGTTTATTGGGTTGTCTAAATTTTATCAAATAAACATAGCATTTATTTAATTTATTGCAAACTGCACCTGTGTTCATGTAGACGATAAATATTTGTATTCGAGTGCAGCGCAGCGAAGTAAATATTTTACCGTTTCGAACACTATTTCCCGTAGCACCTCTACAGCGGATATGACTACGAGAAATATTAAGTCCGCCCGAACGGGAGACTTGGAGACTAGCTATAAAATAATTTTAATGTCCTCCAGAGGCCAATGGAAAGTGCTAAGAGAGCGCTCAACCATTTCTGTTATGAAGCTTAAAACGCAGCTTTATGCTGAGAATAAAGTGAGAAATTGCAGTTAAAATAGCGCATTCTTTTTACTTGCTTTTGCAATTTAACGGCGGGCATTATGACGAGCTTTCATGTTCTTAAAATATGTGAAGCTTTTTGATGACATGTTTGTTCTTAGTTATCTATTTTTGTGTATATTGTGTAATTATTTGTATTCCCGCAACCTTTGTTTATAACCATCGATAGCCTTGTTAAAATTAGATGCAGTGAAATATACAAAATCCTATAGAGGAGAATGTAAATATTAATCTAAAAATCTTTTGTGTTTTAAATAGCTATTTTGTAGCCATTCAATAAAATATATTGAAAATTGCGTTCAGTAAATAAAAACGTATACGTATTTTTTGTTTTGATGTTTAAGGGTAATTTTGTTTATTGGGAAATACTAAGTTGTAAAGCGAAAATAAAACTGAATATCATGCATAACACAGAGCAGTTCTCACCAAAATAACGAATAAGGGCTGCCATATGCAAACTATTTTAGATGTCTGTACTAACTACTTCAAGAAGTCGATGTTAAGTGACGACGAAGATGCACGTCACCATACACGTACCGTGGTTTGCTGTCGTCGTCAAAATGCTGTAAATCAGGTATATTACTTGCTGCATACACCATTTGAAGCTGTCAGTACCGACTTCAATCCGTCTATGGCAGCCCTAACTCATTCAAATAGAAAATCGTAAAATATTTTGTTGTAAGTAATTTCATTGTTAGAAAAATAAAAGTATGTTTTATGTCTTTGTTATGTTGGCTACAGACCAGTTCACATAACTTTAGCATGTCTAATCAAAACAATTTAGATTGCTTTGCTTTATGTTTTTAAGTCTAGTATTTAGTTAAAGTCTTAAAAGTGAAGACGACTCTAGGTCTGTGAGTGGATTTTTATTGTCCTATTCAATATTTTAAACTTTTTTAAATGTGGTTATTGCGTAGATATTTTTTGATTATTTAAACGCTATTACATATTCATACAGTACTGCGGTGGCACGTTTTTAACTTCATTCACATTACAGAGTAAATATTTAGTGAAGCAATAAAGAGACAAGCTACAAACATGTTTGAGTGTTAATTTGGTTTAATTAAAATAAAAGTCGTTGTAAACAATGAGCTCGGCGAATGCGGTTTGTTTATTCATTATCTCGTTCGATGCCACAATGGTGCACCTTTTAATGACGTCACCAACGCGCCATAATTACTATGCGGCTCCCACGCTGTGTTGTGACTTATCACTTCATTGCAAAGTAGGTTATCCATGAACCGTAGGACATGTTTTACTGCACATTACCCAATATATGCCACAATATACAATACCATTAATTTATGTTTCCATCTACCACGGGATCGTCTCATTTAGTAAAAGAATCTTATTCAGAACAAAAATAAGTAGCCTATGTGTTCTTCCAGATTGTCCTCTACATCTGTGCCAAATTTTATCGAGATTAATTCCGTAGTTTAGGCTACAAACTCTAAGAAACATCCATCCATTAGTTCATTTATATTTCCATTTATAAGTCCATAATATTAGATTTTGTCCGTCATCTTTTTTGGTCCCCTGGGTTAGCCTGAGCCTTTGTTTACCATTTATTTTCGTTTGTGGAACTGTTTTAATATTCCTATTTATTAGGTGAGTTGTATTCAGTACTTAAATGTACATAACATTTACGACACGTGTTGTTGGCGCACGAGGATTTACAAGTGTGCTACAAAACACATTTGACTGACTTTAATACGTTGACTGCAGAGCGAAAGGGATACGTGCTTGGGTCCCGAAACTCTGTTAGGAGCAACGAACCGTGCGAGGTAACCTCCCTTTACGGCTTTACAGAGGTAAATTTTCCTGACGTGTGCCACACAGCTTTACATTTCGGACAATTTAACGAGCAGTTGGTACGATGATTATATGAATGTTATTATTGTAACTCACTTTTAAAAGAACTTTTAAGCTGATGACCCGATTTTAATAATTAGGCGTAGATGTATAAGGTTGTATAAAAGAATAAATAACCTATATGAATAGTATAGTACTAACAGTGGTAGAGCCCGCTTTAAATTCTTCACACGAATGGGTCGACTCGCCCGGTGAAATACCACGATCACACAGAAGACAAGCGTAAAGTGGAAGCAATCCCGCGTTTCGTCTAATGAGTGTGGTGCCGGAGGCCCAAGTATAGTCCGATTTCCTTCCCATCTTTTTCTCTTATACGAAAAGGATAGGAAGGGAACGTGGATTTGACAGTTTGACAGTGAACGAGACGCGGATATCCTCTTTTTGTGCGTAACCTCCTCCGTGGATCAAAAGTAGGCAACGCAACCGCTATAGTGAATGTCTATGGGCAGAAGCCGCTTTGACATTGTGGCGTTCAGGTAGTCGTTTGCTCGTTTGCCACCTTATGATTAATAAGAAAAAATACAGTGTTAATTTTATTGATTCATTGTCACTAGCGCTTGTCAAATAACGCCCTCTGGCGGTGTTTTAATTGGAGTCGTAATAAAAACATTTCGTGTTATTATTTTAATTGGTCCGCGGCGCTGTTTTCCGCGTGCATTCTCGTTAAATTGTTTTAACTATCCTTTTGCATTATTCCCGTTTTAATGAAAATATATATTCATGACTAAAATGTAGTCTTTATTGTGTTTTATAAAATTTGGAACAACATTTTATTAAGGGGTTTTGCAGTTTTTTAAGAATAATGTACGTAAAAGACTAATCATAAGTACAGTAAGTGATTTTTATATACTCGTACAAGCCACAATACGTTTTATTTAGCGTATTATACGATACATATAACTGTATAGGTTAGTCCCGCTATTTAACAGTTCTGAACGATTAACCTTACCCCGCACAAACGTTAAGCCTTATTGAAATGGTTTGTAGAATGCTACCATAAACCTAATAGGGACAAATGTAGAAGATGTCTGTATCATTTCTTTTCCTTACGTTTTACATGGTTGTATTCACAACATAAGCTTTGCTTGTTGGTTTTTTTTTTACAAAAAAACGACACGGTCAATTTATAAATAACCAATGACTGTGTTTTATTATTGGCTAATGACAACGAAGAATTCTTAATACTGCTTCAAATCTTATTTCTTCCTTGTAAATGCGAAAGTTTAGATGGATGAATGGATGGATGTTTGTTAGAGGTTGTAGCGTAAACGGCTGAACGGATCTCTATAAAATTTGGCATAGATGTAGAGGATAGAGTGGAAGAACACATAGGCTACTCACTTTTTTTTTTAATTCCACGCGGACGGACTCGCGGGCGAAAGCTAGTAATTACTAAAGGAAACTATGAAAGTTGTCAAATAAATGTTTACCCACGCAACGCAGAGTTCTATTAAATGTCGCTTAAGTTGACTTAATTGCAATTAGAGCACTTGTTAGAAGAGCGAACATAATGAAGGCACGTTTATTCATTGCTCGTGTACGGTTGCACTTTGTGACGTCATCAAAGAGCCCTCACTGCTCAACGACCATTACTCGTAACTGGCGACAATTGTTTGTGTACCGTTTCCCTTTTACATTTATGAAATTGCTTGCTCTTTTATTGAAATATTAAATAATTTATCGTACTTTGTACTTTGTTACCGGGTTAAAATACTTAACTTAAAAATAGTGTGTTTCTACACCTTGTTAAGGCGACGAGTCCGTAACTGGCAAAATAATTGTTATTTTTTTTCTACGGAATTTGTTATACTCATATTCTATATTACATAAATATTTCTGTAACTACGTACACTGCTAAGTAAATACATACTGATAAAGAAAATGTGTGTTGTTCTTCATTCAAATTTATCCTGATTTGAACTTTTAAACTCCGCGCAGACAAAGTCGCGGGCAACAGCTAGTTTGTTATAAATCTGAGAACATTGTATATTTGAATATAGAATCCGAAGTAATAATATAGCAAATATATATTTTTGAATAACTAACAGACGTGTTATATTTTATGTGAAACAAAGTCGGTTTATATAAACAATTGAAGTTGTCTGTTGTCGAATCATACACGTGTAGCGTACACTCGCGTAGTTAGGTTCCCGACAACGTCAATTCTACGTAACAAGTTTCCCTATTGAATTTGTAAACCGGCTTTTGAGATACAACTCAAATTGGAGCGGGCGCATTGTGAGCCCGCGGCTTTTGTCGAGGCACATCAAAACGCGTCTTGTGAATACATACAGATGCGTGCTGTGAATAAAATGATTTCTATTTGCGATAACGTATATAAAGAATTAAATTCGCTTACCACTCTGAATCAAATATCTATACTAATATTGTAAAGAGGAAGAATTTGTTTTTTTGTATTTATTCGATTCACGTAAAAACTACTAGGCCGATTTTCAAAATTCTTTCACCGTTACAAATTTAATTTATCTGTAACATAGGCTATACTTATTTGTTGTTTTTTAATTGCACGCGGACAGAGTTCCGGGCGAAAGCTAGTCGTATATAAAGTTGTTACCTAAAGAGTTATTCTTTGACATGTATTAGGGTTTAAAATTGTCAAGACATTTCTCATTACATAGAGTTAAGAAAAATTAAACAACACGACTTTGTTTAAGTCGATGTTATGTTCGGAAATATTACCTGCAAGTTACAAGAACAATCGAGATGCTTTTCAATTGTATTTGGTTTGTCTGACTTGAACAATTGTAATACATGTGTTTATTTGAAGCATTATTTTCCTGTATCACGAGGAGGCGACACCCAGAGCTCGGAGCGCCCTCTGTCAACAGCCTACAGATAAAGCTTATTGTTCCTGTAAGGCGGCTCGGCGCGGCGCGAGGGAAACTAAACTCATTTCGTCGAATAAAAGAACGTAAAGATATTTCAGTGCGTCGAGCTCGTATTGTACGTTTTCATTTATTTTATTTTGTTCTCGTATAACTGTGATATATTAAAAGATCACAGGTATTTAATATGACCGTAGAGACCATAACTAAACAATTATAATCTATACTAATATTATTAAGAGGAAAGATTTATTGTATATGTACGTAATAACTCAAAAACCTTGCCCATTTTAATTTTTTTCCACCGTTAGAAAATTAATTTGTCTGTGAGTAACACAGTATATTGTTTATTATTTTTTAATTTCACGCAGGCGAAGTCCTGAGCAACAGCTAGTTGAGACTAAAATCGTATGAATCATACTAGTCTTTATCAATAATGATATTTACGATGGATACGATACGATCAAACTTTAATAATAACCGATTAAAACATGAAGAAACAGTAATGAATAGAGGCTAAAGTCACAGACATGAATTTTAAAGACACTCAATATTAAGAGCGGAATTTTTCGAAGAAATTAAAGAAGTAGAAAAATGTAATTAAGAAAATAAATAATATTACTTTACGTTATAGCGAAATAAACATTTCTTTATAGTCGCGCCACTCAATTTACTTACCATTTATTGAAAAGCCCCGTAAGTCTCAAGCACTTAGAGAAAATGGACTATTTCTTTTATGTTTGCGCAAACAACCTCTCAATATAAATGAGTGTTAAATAAGCGTAAAACAATAACACCTATATACGTCTTTATTACAATTGTATCCCAAAAGTACATTTTAAACTATGCCTATTTGCCCTTTGGTTTGGTCATACTTTCCTCAAAGATATACTTAACTAGCAGTACCCGTACGACTACCTCCTCAAAAAAATTATGAAAATCTTATTTTATTGTTTACATGTGTCAAATCATCAATTGCAAATGCCAAAATGACATGACATGATGACAAAGCATGGCAAATTTACTTCCTTGATGTTGGCAGCAACATATGGTCTCTTTCCCACATTAGACTTTTTATCCAAATTATTTACCCCCTAAGTTTATTGGCGTGAAAATATATAGCCTAAAGCGTAACGTAAATGTAGTGCTTTTTATTAAAAAAAAGGAATATTCAAAAACATGCTGTAATTGCTGACATCTTAGGCAACAAAGAAGTGTGTGTTTACGCTTTATTATAATAGTATAGGTTCCCAAAACCTTAGTTATTTAGTCAAACAATATGTTAATTCACGTCTAACCGTGATAATTAAGTTAATAATTGTTAAATTAGGAGTACTTTAATAAGTCATTAGTAAGAAGCATGTCTAGAATGAACTGATAAGGGGCTTTATCTTAATTCTGTCTACCAAATGGGATCACGTCTTTACTACATAAACAAGGCTAATAGCTTTACCAGTACAAAACGAGTGAAACAAAATATTTTCGATATGAATCTAAAAGTATAAGTGTATTTAAGAAGTATTCAAGAACGAGATAAAGGACAGTAACAAATTGAAACCAAAAAATATGTTAATACAATAAATTTATACGATGTGAAACTAAACTATCGGCTTTATGACAAAATAATTATAATAATAGACTGTAATATCAGATCTTAAAATAAACAGATATACTAGAAGCAATGTCGTGTAATTGATTCGATCATTTGTAATTGCCGCAATAAATTGTCCTCGGCCAGAATACGTTGTCGTTAATAATTTCAATAAAACACTTATTACAATGCGCAGTACGTTTACGCAATGCATGATGCGCATGATACATGTATGTTGGTTTTGATTTAAAACAAAAACTTTATTTCGAAGCTGAAATACAATTTGATTCGTCCATCTTCAGTAGTTGATATACAATTACCTTTGAGTGAATAGGGCAAAGAGTAGCGGACGTATAAAGGATATTTACTGAGGACCACATTATCCCCGTTTCTTTGTCTCCGACGAGATTTGTTTGCTTATCGACGTTAGAAAGGTTTGAGCGGAAACAGGATGTTGTCAGGCAGAGACTGCTTACGAGTGATTGCCCATTGTTTCACTAATTATGTCGCGTGAAACTCAATTACAGAAATAAAGAAATACTATCTTTTGTGATTAAAACTTATTCGAATTTGATATACTATTCTGAACATCAAACCAAATTTATATTTTTCCAGAGTATTTTCCAATAGTAATTGGTCAACATTAAGACGTAAAATAAACGAGAAGAACAGTTTATTGATTCACAAAAATAAACATCTCGCCGACACGAACTTTTTCTTCTTTCGCTGACTGCGCGGGCACTTCATTTAATAGCTGTTTGGCGTCTTGTGAAACTTCTGGCGACTATTTACCAGAGAAACTCCGACGACGATACGAATGTCATTTAGTCTGCGAACGTCACATTCTACGCTATTTATATAAATTCATTTTCACAATTCAAAAGTTCATAACGTCGCTTATAATTTGGTATTGTTCCAATTCCTATAATTCGTGTTTGTTATATACAGAAACGTATTTAAATATCATTTATCATCTCAAAACCGATCCGATCTAGAAATCTAATTTAAATAAAGTTTCTTGTATTCTTTTAGTCTGCAGTTTTCCATATTATATGCAGTATGTATATAAAATTTCACTATGGTAATCCTGTAAGAGTAAATTCAGTTAAATGAATTAAACATGAACTCTGAATTGTTTTCTTCAAGAGAACGTTGAAAGTCTGCTGAGATTGGATAAACATGTTTTCAACAAACGAGCACAAACACTTAGAAATATTATTTGACTTGCACTGAAAGTAATATTTATTTTCAATTAGTTGACGATAGAAAGAAAAATATTTTCTGTTTATTATTGAATTCCTATTAAAACAAATAAAAGACTTATTGGAGCTATTTAATATTAAGATTATTAAGACTTATATTGTAGCTTTAATATTGAAGTGATTTGAGTGCGACGTTGATTTTCACACAGTTGTATTAGTCAACATTTTCTCTTGCATCGTACAGAAATACGATTCTGTGCGACATTTGCATTGCAACAGGATAGGATGCGTCGTATTGTGACAAGGCAGTTAGTCTAATGGTAACACAACACACCGGTCGTTTTGTAAGGCCGTCCAGATATCATGTTGAAATGTGGAACAGTTCACGAGTATGTAGTGGTAGAGTTTAGGATAACGATGTAGTTACTCCGGGATTCAGAATGTGTTGTATCATACCTGCTTTGTTATAAGTTAGCAGAACGATCGATAATATACTTATCTGGTCTATTCTAACTAGTTGCTATGGAACAGTATATTAAAATCTCAATAGGACAAGCATAATTGAGGGATTGATTGACTTATACTAAGCATTTTTTGCTGAAAACTAAAACTAAACAAAAAAACAACTCTAGAAAGTTTTAAAAGTAATTTATAGTTGCATCACAACCGTATCGAGTTCTTTACAGTTAGAGCGTTCATTAAAGGTCTTTTATGCGGGCCGTCGCTAGAACCGTATAGAAGTATTGTTAGAGGAAGTATCCCCTTACACCCTTTGTGGAGATGTGGTGTGTACCAACAGGATGCACCTAGACAATTGTCACGGCTCCCTCGCGCGTGACTACTCTTCACTTTAAATATCCTCGCAGGGATTAACAGCATCAGTCTTGTGACAGCTGTGTACCTCACCCAGTGATAATGTGTTTATTTTCCAATAGTAGTGGTAAAAGGACTTGTATACGTGAGTAGTGGTGATATACTCACGTTCTTTTGGATTCACGATTGTTTTTCATACCCTAGTATCAATTCATTAAGTTATACGTACTATAGATTATTACAATTGCTTTTAATTGTATTTATCTGATTAAATTCCTTTAAATGATTTATGATTTCGATGAACCTAATAATGTTCGGATTATTTTAGAGAAGACTTTTCTATTACTCTATTAATCTTTGAGTTATCATGAGTATTTCCTTGCACTATTTTATTTACTAAAACTATGTATTCATATTAGACATTTGATGTAAAGACTAAAGAAACACACTAGAAGGGAAGCGAGAACAGAACTCGTGTAATATGTAGTTAGTGCTAGTTAGTTTGTTTAATAACTTTGGTACGTTATTGTTCTTTGTGTAAACTACGAATGTGAATTCTATCTACCTAAATAAATAAACGTTAGTATCTCATTTCTAACTTGATACATAGAAAAAATAATTTTTAGGTTAGATTTAAAATTATTACGCAATTTATTGCCATCATAAAAATTACACGACTATATCTAAATACTAGACATAATTCCAATAACTAAATTTTAAACTAATGTTCAGTTCAAAGTTCTAACGGACGAGAAACTTTAATTTAGTATGAGAGCGTATACGGCCGAGCCACGTTTTAGTTAAAACTTGATACATTACGAATGGATTGGTAATTGGATGAAGCCGACGTTTTAAGAGCTCTCTTTAATTTCTCTTTTAAAGTTAATTACATGAATATTGGATATTCAGTGTGTAAACGCTTTAATATACCGGGAAATTGAGTCCAATGATGCTTTAGGCTACCTTCAGGTCGTATTTTATTCGCTGTTGTTATGTCTTAGGTCGCTGCTGTTATGAGTACTATTGTTATTTAAATAAAAGAAAGGAATTGTCGCGGACAACTACCAGGTTAGGTTAGAAGTAAATAACGACTTTTCTTTAATAAAAACTGAAATATATCTGTTAACTATTTGTCAGATGAAATTTTCCTTTATATAAACGTATAAAATGGTTTTATTGTAGCCCAAAGGTCGTACAGTTCATGAGACAATCGGATTACGGCAGACGAACAAATAAAATCTAGGATTTACATAAATCGAGTTGTAGTTTTACTATTTCAATTGAATTTTAGCGCCATTTTGTCTTTACTTTTCCGTTTGATTTTTAGGTAATTCATTTTTAATTTGTCTTAATACCGTGCTTTATTTTCTATTCGTGGTTAATGAATGGATCTTGCACCGAATGCAATACTCCGACAAATGAAGATTAGTGTTACTGCCGCTTATCTTCGTTTAGCGGACAGTTGGAGCTGTCAGTTAACGTCCGTTTTCACTGTTAAAATTGCTGTAGAATTTTTTTTTTCAAACGGTTTTTCAAACTTGAGAGGGATGATAATATTTTTTTGTAGAGTTAATCTGAAAGAAAAATCCGTAACTTCGAACGTTCACATAAAAGTTACGTTTTAAATATTTACTCTGCTCTCGTCACACGACGCGTTCATTTTCTTTTTAAATAAAATGAACTCGAAGGAGCTCCGAATAAGAATTCCTTATAGAGAAATATGGCGCTTCTAGTCGAATACCCACATCAAGTGGGTATGAGTAGGGTTACGTTTGCACGGGACGCTCCCCCAGTCTCCGTTGACAACCGTATTCCTTTACAAGTATACGATACGCTTTATATTCATACGTATTATTTAACGTCTGAAATTGATATTCAATTCTGGATATCGACGCGAAAATTATTTTAAATACTCTAATAGAAGTACAAAAATTACTGTATCAAGTGGATATAGGTTATTTAAGGAATGTCGGTCGTTTAAGTTAGTATTTGGTGGTTATGGATCATTTACAGCTGAAGACCGGTAACCGGTGAAACAGGAATTTACATTTTTTTCCAATTTTGCTAAATTAATTATGTAATTCGCGTGTTTTGTTTTTCTTTTGATACTGCGCGGATGAAGTCGCGGGCAACATCTAGTCTGAAATAATTACGAATAACATTCAATTAAAAATGAACACAAAAAAACCGTAAACGAAAAGGGCTTTTATAATATCAAATTATTTTATCTCGCATGAATAAATTCCCCGGCCCTTTTTTATTTCGCTTTTAAACTGTACTGTCAAACGGCTCCTGATTGAAGTATACATTTTAAATGACTTGTCGCCATTTTGTACCGCCTCGGGATAACGAGCTGTAACTAAGAAATAAATAACGCCTAAATAATAATAACTGATTGTGCTTCGGTACAATAAGTATCGATGTTTTACAAAGTCCAAAAGCGATATTTAACACTTTGAGAGTAAAGCAAGCGTCTGTTGCTTGAATCGAGGTACGGTCGAAATAGTATAGGCTTGAAATAAAGATACTTCTGAGTTTTATCTGTTGAATTATTATGCACATTCTCTCCCGTTGTCTTATCTAGATTTTTTTCTTTCCAAACTTCACATTGCCGCGGATGATGACGAAAGTCAGTTAAATTGAACTACAGTTCTTTTTTAAAATAAAAATATGATTACTTTTAGAAGTTATTTACGAAGCGCTCGCACAAATCGACATTTCCCCCTAAAGCAATTAATATAATTGCATCTACCAATATTTATCAAGTAAATAAAGTTAACATATACCAAGAATGTTTTCGTTATCGTAAACTTTTTTCGTATCGAATTTATTATTGTATTATTCAGTTAGGCGGAGGGAGAGGTTTGGTTGGAGGGCGGCGCGCAGGGTGAGAGCCGGGAGAGGGTGTTGGATCGATACGCCGGACAGGTTGGGCCAGGGCACGCGTACTGCTAGCTTCACACGATGACAGAACCATTATGCAGAGCAGTGGACAGTGCAGTATTACAATTGAATACAAAAGCCAAGATATAACAGTACTGTTATAAGAATAAACGTGAGTTTAAAGAATAGCAGTACTGTTTGTTACTACTGGTCTGTCCTCGTGTGAAACTATAAATAATGGAAGCGTTCAGCGTTGGGGGTCACGTCGCAAGCCGATACCAATCGGTCGTCGGAGGCACGTGGACCTCTTATTAATTGCTAATGACAATTCTGACGCAAGCAATAAAATGTTACGCTCGATTGTCTTTTAATTTAACACCCTTAATTTTTTTCATTGCTTTGCTGACTTGATTACATTTATCACAGTGATTAATGAAGGTCTAGTTTGTATTAAATTGCCTTTATAGACAATAGTATTTATGAATTAGTTATCTTATTGTTTTCGACATAAACATTTTACTACTTACTATAAATTGTTGATCGAAGAATTGCTGCATTTTCAAAACTAATAAAATAATCTCTGTTTCAGGTTATATTGAAGTATCAAGATTCATCGGTCCATATTTTGACAACTGTATTCGTATGTGTGGGTAGAGTGAACAATCTCTAGCACCATTCGAATTCAGTGCTCGAATTTGGACGACCATCGGAAACAACGCAACGGAGAGGCGGAGTTCCAGTCTGCAACGGCTACGTGCGTCTACGTCGAATTGTCAATATAACTCGGTTTTCATTGTCTAAAACATATGAAGACATATTCTTATCTCTCTCATTCTTTTTGACAAACATGAGATAACAATATGTCTTTCTAATGTGGTACCAGAAACTTGTGATACGTGTATTTGTAAAAATAGAATATGTATTGCTTTAGCCCTTAATTCGACGAAGATTTTTGTAGAAAAAACGCATTTTTTGGATATGAAATATGAATGTGATGTTTAGAATGAAATAGTTTTTTTTTTTAATTTGTTAGTCACACTGAACATTGTCGAATTGGAGAATATTTAATTGCTAAAGTTAATTTGTTTCATAATGCTAAGAATTTTGTTTGTATGTACATAGCTGAATATAAATAAATATATTATTACGAGTATATTGCTTTTGAATACTTTATACCCAAAGACCATAGATATTGTTTATTAAAATGGCGACAAACAAAAGAAAAAACAGTACAATTTTTGATTTCTGTACAATTTTCTGTCGATTTTTAAATAAATAATTCTTTCACTAAATCAAATTTTAAAACAATTTGAAGAGTTTTGTAACGAAAAAAAGTACAATACAAGAAATAAATTTAGTTAAAATATAACTATTTTCGTCAAACTGCAACCTTAACTAACCTTAATTTGATAATGTCAAGTGTGACGAACGACTTATTTAAAAAAATACACCGAAATAGTTTTCAGAAAAAAACGTGATATTTTGTTTTTAGTGTGTCGGTAACATGTATTTTTTGCAACAAAATCCTCCGTCGAATTAATAGTTTATGCTTTTTCCTCTTAGTAATAGTTAAAGGTTTAAAAAATAAAAGAAATAATAGTTTTGATAGCATTGTAGTTTATTGTACACAGTTGATTTACATTTACAAACTTTAACTGTAAAATTCCGCCGTATATTTGTAAAACGTTTTGTCTCTTTCTTTGTCATAGACAATAAATGAGACAATATTTTAAATATATCGACAGAAAACGCAGTCACGTGAACTAGAATATAAACATACACAAGGAACATTGCAACGAGAAATAAACATAAATATACAACTAGTGATGTAAATACATAGATAAATAATTAATTAATATAACTAAATTAAATAAAGCACTAATTAAAAATTAATTTTGATCACATTTTTTAAAATTAAAATTAATCTCTAAAATTAAAAGCAATAAAAATTGATATTAAATTTCTGTTCAATGATAAATATGCGTTTTAGAGAATAAAAAAGACTCAAATATTTTTTACATTGTTAAAAATTAAATTAAATATCTCGATGTTATCTTGACTTATTCAGGATTTTTGAAAGTAAGAATAAAGCTATTTTTCTTTTAAATTGTCTTATCAGAAAAGTATTTATATATTATGTATCTATGTATTTATATCTTTGAAATGTATTTCTAAATCTAGCAAGTCGCTTAAATAACCCATACAATATACCGGCTATTATTTACAAATACTTAACATAGATTAACCTAAATAGTGTATTGTGCAAAAGCGCATAAAATTGAGGTAATAACTTATCGTGTAACTGGTGACTAATAAATGACTACATCGAATTTTACATAAAACAATAATTTTAAGACGCGGGGTTCCCGATACAAAGATAATCAAGTTATTTCATAAGAATACAAAAATCACTACAAGAGGGCGCTTCAATCGTCTTTATTATTTCTAATACACTCAAGACAATTAGTTCCATATTTATCCGCAATATGGCGAAAGTATTCTTGGTTAAGCTAGATTCGAATTATACTGATTTTAACACATTTTTAAAAAGCAAATATATACATTTCTATTGTGATTTATTTTTTAATATAAGGATACTGAAATGTCTGCTAAGGGACCACCTTATAAAACTTCAAACTACTAAAGAACTCTTAGTAACAAATTTCTGTCTGAGTATGGTATTTATTGTATATCGAATACGTTAAAGTTAAAAGAAATCATAAATCCTATGAATATTAAGTCGAAAGTATTCTGTAAATCGGAAACCCACACTAAAATACCCCAAAACCGTTAGGTAACAGAATTGTCATGGATTCAAAGACCAACGATAAATACTCATTCCTCAAAGTTGAACATGATCGCAAATCGCGAAAATAAGACTGAACCATTATTATTAGACCCAGTTCATTATATCACAACCCCGCTCCTGGAGATTATCTTAGTTTGGTCTTTAGGTTTTTCTTCTAGATGTTTCGATGTTTGTATTTTCTTCCACGTGTCTCCGAGCGCTTTGCTGAAATGATCGTCGACGACTTTACTAGACTGTGGTTTATCTTCTTTTTGCCTTGAAGTTTGTATTTGACGCCAGGTATCTCCTAGGGCTTTCGCGAAATGGTCATCAACCGACATACTAGCGTCATCTACCTCCATGGCGATGATTTTAGTAGATTTAGGTTCATCCTGTTTGAATAATATGGGACTGCTTGCTCTGTCCTTGGTGTTAGGTTTAGGTCCGGGCTGAACTTGTTCCGTCTTCTTGAATAGATTCATGTAATCGTCGCCGAGGGAACGTCGGAAGTGCTCGTCTATGACGGGATCGCACATCGACATTGAACCTGAAATTATATTAAATTAAATTAAAAAATTATTGACCATCTTACACATTTTAATGTGTTCGTAAGTTGTAATTACAATGAAAATTATATCAGTTTTACATAAATATTAAAAATAAATCTATACTAATATTATAAAAAGGAAAGATTTGTATTTTTGTATGTATTTAAATAACAAAAACTAAAAAGGCCGATTGATCCGAAAAGTCTCCATCACATCCACTCCATCAAGCACCATTAAAAAGCAACGTTATCAATGAGTAAGGGTGTATTTTTTTAAATTCACGAGGACCAAGTCGCAAGCAACAGCTAGTTATGTATAAAATGAATAACGAATATGTAAATTCTTATTAGAATTAATAGTACTCTAATGAGTACTAATGTATTAATAGTACAAGGAGAACGTTAGTTATGAGTGTGGAAGGGTACATCGGTAGAGGTAGACCTAGAAAGAGATGGATGGATTGTGTGAAAGGTGACATGATCAAAAAGGGAGTGATGACTGAGATGACGTATGATAGAGTTATGTGGAGGACAAAAACCTGTTGCGCCGACCCTATGGGAGTAGGATAAGGAGATGATGATGATGATGATGATGATGATGATGATGATGATGATGATGATGAGTACTAATGTATTAATTTAGAAAAATTAGACAATGCTTGCCTATTGTTACTTCTATGGAAATCTTAAGTGTAAAAAACACTATACACATTTTTCAAAATTTCAAAGTAATAATAGACAACAAAAAAACAATGTTACATTTATGAGTTAACGAACTATTAAATGAAACATTATCTGTACTAATTAAGTTGTTTACCGTTTAAGCAGATTTAATGTGAACATAGTAATAAATGTATCATTAAGAAACAAATGTTGCGTTTGTACATAAAATTCCTTGGTTCATCTATATACTAATATTATAAAGAGGAAAGATTTGTATTTTCGTATTTTTGTATATATTGAAATAACTCAAAAACTACTGAGGCGATTTAAAATTATTTCACCATTAGAAAGGTAATTCATCTGTGAGTAACATATATTTTTTAACATTTATTTATTTCACGCTGACGAAGTCGCGAGCGACAGCTAGTCTCTTATATTTATTGTAATAAAGAAATTCTATTCCGTTTCTGATAAACATCTGCCTAATATTACAAACGTGCAAGATTAGATGGATTGATGGATCGATTTTTTACGTGTAGCCTAAACGGCTGAACGGATCTGGATGAAATTTAGCATTGATGTAAGGGTAATCTGGAAGAATACATAGGCATGACTTTTGCTTTTTTTTTAAATTCCACGCGGATGGAGTCGCGGAAGAAAGCTAATAGAAGTATACATATCAAGTTCAGAGAGCCCTTAAGCCTTCTTATTCTAAGTGATTACTAGGGGTCTACCTTAGTGATTATCAAACGACTCTGAGAGGTATACATAGAGGAGGTGAGCTCACCGGGTGGTGTGTCGTTGGTCTTGATGACGGTGGGGCGAGCGTAAGGCGGCGGCGCTGGCCGTGACCGCAGCCGCATGTCTATCGGCGCCTCGTGCTTGCCCGGGTACTCCGGTGGCGCTGGAATATTACACGATATATTATTGTTACATAGTCTTTATTATGTATTAACAAAGAAAAACCTTTATCTCATCTATATTTCTTATTCAGAGGAACGATTTGTATATTATCTAATTAATAAATTTTGGAATCGATTTCAAAAAATAATTTTTCGGCATCCGCCAAACACTTCTTAAGATAGCTACATAATCACTAAATAACTTAAACATATACTAATTTTACTACTAGATTTTTTAACTACGCACTATCGAAATCGACTAGTAGAATAGAATATTGTTTAGGAACATTTTACCACAATAAAACATGAACATTGATTAATTGCTAAAGAAAACTAAATAAATGCCAAATACGGTTAGTCTAAAAGTCGATTACCTTATGGTTTTTTCTTAAAATTATTTGTAGGACTCCGATACATAAATATGATTCAGTAATAATGTAGAAAGTGGTAAATATTTTACCTTTCCCATTAATAGCGGAGGAATCCTCGACTTCATCAGAGAGTTCTCCGTCGCTGTGCGGCTGCGCGCGGGCCACGGCGGGCGCGGCGCGGCGCTCGTTGAACGACTGTGAACGCAACGCCATCTTGCAGTTCTCTCTGAAAAATATACGTTATCGATAAGTTAAAATTGTAAAATGCCTTTCTAAAACAAGATATTCGATATTAAAAACGAAAGTAAAGTATCGGTCAATCCTTGAAATAAAAAGTGTAGTAATTAAAAAAGAAATAACCATGTTTTAAGTTATTGGTAACATAATTAAAGTGTGCTATGATTGGTTTGGAAGGCGAATGAGAATTTAATTAAATGTTAACAATGTCAGGATTGATTTAGGTAGTGGAGAGTTCCGTGAATATTATCAAGAGGGAAGATTTGTATTTTTGATTTTTTATATTTATTAAAATAACTCAATAACTACTTGGCCTTGCTATGTGTTTTATTGTTATTTTTAATTTACGCGGACGAAGTCGCGATCACAGCTAACAGTAATATTTGGAATAAAAAACAAACTTCCCATTTTTCCCTGAAATGTTTAACATGATTTTTTTAAAGATTTGATCGAAAAATAACTAAGTAAACTTACTTTGGCCTATAATCAGGCAAGCGAGTTGATCGACGTTCCCTCCTCCATTTGCCAGTGAGCTCCTTTGACTGCGCGCGAGGCGTCTCCGGCGACAGCGTGCGGTCGCCCTCAGATTCACCGCTGGATGCTGTGCTCGGAGTCTCTGTAAAGATAGAATTAATAATTACATCTGACCTAACAATAATGCCATTATTATTGCCATTCTTGACCACAATAATTGTACAAATTAAAACTCAATTGTACAAGTAAAATTATTTTACTTTACTTGATTAATGTCTGATGTTCAAAGGAAGGCTTTTTTTTATTAAATCGCCCAAAAAACCAAAGCAGAGAAATTGATATCTTTTCGATAAATATTGTAAACATAAATAGAAATGCTTCATCCCGACAAGAAGCAAGTTACTAATAAGCAAGGAAACGCCACCGGCAAAGTTTGAAAAAAATATTGTCCTAATATCTTTAAATTACATGTATTTGGTATAAAACCAAGCGAACGTTACATGAACTTCTGCTTCCTTCTAACATTGGTCAATACCGTTTAAGCGACCATTATTTATTACGGATCTTATAATGAAAAAGCGTAGTTTTAGAAACTAGTGAAACTTATACAGTGAAATGTGTCAGATATTAGAAGTATACATTTTCATTTATTCAGCTAAAGATATGATACCTTTCTGTGGCGATGGTATCCAAGGCTGCCATATAGGTACATTAAACTTGGGCGACTGTGGGGGATCCATTGCCCAGCTTTGGGCACAGCTCAGCGAAGTGCGAGCCAGAAACAACAAATAATCTGGTACTTCCATCATACCAAAACAACGTCAAAGTCACACTATCACTAATTTAAATCATTCCATTTTCAAAACACTTTAAAAACGCGCCAAATTCGAACGTAACTTTTAAAAAGAGTTGTGATATTTTAGCAAACGACAATGGACTACCCATTGGCGTCCCGACACAGGTAACACTGAAGGCCGACTGAATAAAAAAAACGAACTGGAAGAGATTACATTGGAATAAATAAATGAGATGAACAAAAAATAAACCGAAAAGGAAAAAGAGCATCACGCTACATCCACGCGGCCGGACGTTGCGGCGCTTCCTTCGCCGCTGCACTGTACAGGGTGCTATAGTATCTATATTAATTATTTTAAAAAACTATACTTAACTTAAACTTAAAAATAGTCTATTTAATAATGATTATAATACTGTTATAAATAAATACATAAGACGTGTGCTATAGTGAAAGATATGTAAATGGTAACTTGAACCGTTCAAACTCTTGAACTAAAATGCAAATCGTTGCAACAAATACTTGGAAATGTGCCGATAAATTGTAACACGCGAACTACGACCTCAGCCACTCAGTGACTGATGGCACAATGAATCAAATTTTGTGTCGACCATTCACACCTCATATTATTGATTCATCATTGTTAAAACACTTTAAGTCCATCAACCTTTATTGTTTTTAAACCTCATAAGAAAGACAATACCAAAAAACATTCAAACTTCCAAAAAAAAACCTAGACGTTGTGTTGGTTACTAGGACGCATTTTAGAGATCAAAATCACAATTAATACAATGTTTTGATATGGTAAAAACATTTTTTTTATATTTTATGCAACATCCTGTATTCGGGATACAACAACCTGTTCGGTCCATTCATGAAAGTGCGTGAGCGCAGGGCGCGGGGATTAATGAACCCTCTTCGCTCTTCTCCCTTTCTTCACCGATGCAACCTCCTCTTATTATTTGCACAAATTCATCTTTATTCTATAGCCATTAGAGTCCTAATTAGGTTGGAACACTTTAAATTGCATGTTTTGAACGATGATACTGCAAAATGTATCGTATTGGTTTGTGTTAAAGTTTGATTTCTTTTGCGAAAACTGTTAATGATTAGTGTTTTAAATTACGGTGGTTGTATCCTTGAAAGGTTGTGTTTTATTTGGGTTGGGAGTTACGAGGCGGGTTGCGGGAGGAGAGGAGGACAGGGGGGGGCAGTAGAACTGTGAGAAGTTGCCGCGCTCCGCTACGTATAGACATTAAGTGTTTTTTTAAGTTGTATAATAGAAGCAAGGCAAAGGCTCGCCGACAGGTAGATGCAAGCGTTGGCGCCTCTATTTTAATTAAGTCTGGATTAAATATTAAATGAAAGAAGTACTGCTTTAAGATTTGCGTTTTAAATAAATGATTATTTTTCTAAAATAACTGAAAGTTTTTATAGACGACTGTCTAAAACCATAGTCATCGCTCTCATTCTCTTTGAAAACAACCGATTTCAAGAATAAGGATAGAAATCAAAACAAGACTTCAATCACTATATGGGTGGAATTATAAATGGGTTCTCACTCAGGTCTTGCTTTTTTAACTTGAAACTAACATTAGAATCAAAATTGATTAAAGCCCTGTCGTACTACGTATTTTCCATTTGGTATCGTGATGTGACGAGAAAGGATGTGTGTAATTCGGTAGGGTCGCCGCGGGGGAGTAAACGCACACCCGCTCAGAGAGATGTTTACCCGCACGCATATCGACCCTACAATTTGCCCTAAAGATCAAACACTCTATACACATCCATCATATGAGGACTAAAATGAAAATGTAGTATTTGCAGTCTAAAAAATGCTATTAAATGTGTAATGAAGATGAAGACCCAAAGTAATAGATGTTGCAAGATTTTGCCGACTAGACCGGCCATATCATAGTCTTGTAGGCGCTTATAAGTAAAGGTTCTGTTGCTTCTCCGTTTCGACCGCTAATTAAAGTTTCGAAAGGCTCAGCCATATATACTTAAATAAAAATTGACGCGAAAATATTACATCTAACTTGTCAAAGGTTATCAAAATATGTTTCATAATAAGTTAAACTAAGGTTTGTTCTTTAAAACATGCTTAGTTACTAACTAGTCCGTTTGTTTCTAAACATTTGTTAGAGTTCTGAATATAATCATTTCATATTTAAATTCGTGTTTCCCATAAAAATAATTTATTTAAATCCGAATGAGATTCCGGATGTGAACGTCCGTGCGGAAGTGATCAAATAATTTTATATTAAGCCCTTAAGCGATCGAGATTATAGCTGGCCAGTATTATCGAATTACATTCGATTATACATCGTTTTCGATTAATCGTATTCATTATATTGTAATCGGTATTCGCGTGCGGTAGCAGTAGCCGTCCGTGGCCGCAGGCTCACGGCTGCGGACTCCAGATAAAATTAATGTATCGGACTGAGCACACGCAACCTTTTGAATCGAATTAACGACACGAACTTCTTTTCATCAGAAGTTGTTCGTTGTTTTTATTCGATTAAATTAGGCTACAGAATCGATTACGTTTATAACTGATCTTTGCGAATGAGTTTTCGTGTAATTCGTTTTTTTAACTGTGACTTTTTAAAAGAAAATCAAGTCAGGCTTTATTTAAAATGTATCGTGTAAAGATTACCGAATATTTAGTAGTTTATAACACTGTCTAAATGTGGATTCGAATAGAGGGCATCCAGTTTACATAACAGCGGCGTGGCCGAGGACCGGCGGATGTTTGCAGCGAAAGTGCGGGAAGCGAGCACCAAGCGGCGAGCGGCGAGTGTGAGCATTCCGCATTCCGCGAACACCTGCCCACAACACCAACACGACACAAACTAACGCCTGGTCACGTCCCAAATCAATGTTCGATGTTAAATCATGTTTGCAATCGCGATATTAAATTTAATATTTGAAAATCGCATTAGCGGTCCATTGTTTAGAGCGCGATCGAATATTTTTTGTATCTACTCCGTTTCAAAAGTATCGATTAGCGTCATTAGTGGTCCAACAATCACAGATACATAAAGTTATCAAGCTTTTAAATAAAACGTTTTCTTAACAGCTTTAGTATCAATTCCTATTCAAATTATATTAACGTCATCTATGAATTATAATGGCACACAAGCTCATACACAGCGCCATCTAGATGTCTACGATTTCTGGATGAATGTTTCCCATATTATGCAATAGATGGAGCTAATCTATGGTGTCTTCTTTTT
The DNA here is from genome assembly GCF_000836215.1 of Papilio polytes. Lineage (NCBI taxonomy): Eukaryota > Metazoa > Arthropoda > Insecta > Lepidoptera > Papilionidae > Papilio > Papilio polytes. Next base: position 153,781 of record NW_013526359.1, read on the forward strand.
TTTATAACTCTCCAAACTCTCGGATTGATTATAATGAAACTAAGTAAATCTTCTATATTCTATACATATAACAAAATTGGAGTCTCTGTAATAACAAAAGAAAATTCCAGATTTCAGGAAGATTTTTTTGCGTTGCTGTTAACGGAAATCGCATTTAAAATTATCTTGTCTGTCTGTCTGTCCGCAAGCCGCATTTATTCCCAGGAATCTCCGAAACGGCTGGGCCGATGTCGACCGGGTTTTCACTGACGGATAGCTGACATAGACGGGCTATTATATTTTTTTTATCTTAATATTGCGTGGATGAAGTCGCGAGCGACAGCTAGTTATAAACATTATTTTAAAACAAATTCTAAATTCACGTATATATTATAATCTACAATTTGATACATTACAACGGCAAAAGATCTCCCCTCAAAAGTTACAAATACAATGCACAGCTTTGCTACTTCGCTTGAAGGCCCACATGTAAGCCACCTGCGTCCCCTAGTCGGAAAATAATTAAAATTATACGAGGGGCTCGGATTGCGAGAATCAATGTGTAACTACGATGTTAAGTAATTATTTCTTGACAATAGCACTTTTAATTAGGGCATTTTAATTAGTATAGCTTTAGTTTACGAAAACAAAATCAATGATATTTCTCTAACTACCAAACTACCTTGTTCTTATTTTAGAACAAGGTGTAGCGATGATTTAATCTTAAAATATATCAGGTTATGTCTTATAAGTACTTTAGATAATAACTATACCTACTTTTAATTCATTGCAGTCTTAAAAACAATATCTATAGTGACACTTTCAAAGGTATTATCGGCGCAGGGAGATAGGTAGAGACAGCAATTCTTTTATGCAATTGTAATTGATTTTACAGTATTCAAGATTCAACATTTGTAAACGAAATGGATTATTTCAATTAATTTAATTTCATTAAAGTTTTTACCGCGATCTCTCAGAGCATGACGGACGCGTACCGATGCACTCAACTGCGCCATGAACTTAAAGAGAGTAATGCTTTATTCACACGAGGGTAGAAAACTGAAACAGAGCAGTAAACAAGACAGTACTGCTATTGTTTAATGTACACGCTGTGGTATACAGTTCTGGTTTCAAAGTAAGTATTCGTTTAAACAATAGCAGGCCTGTCTCCTATTCTGCCTTACTGCCCTCATGTGAAAAAACCATAAGCCTTTTAAAATATACAGGACGTTCCATAAAGATTTTGAGATTATTAATTCGTGGCCTTCCCTTGTACAGGTAATTTTTGCACGCCCTGTATAATTATGAAGCTGCCAACTTAATAAATATTCAACGTAAAAGGTCATTCTTCATCATATGATCATTTTACCGATCTTGAACTACTAACCGTGGCCTTTATAGTAATGGGTCGTAGAGGTCCGTTCTTCATTTATGATAATGATTGCTTTTTGTTACTGGTTGATGATTTTTTTCATTAGTAGCAAAGAACAGACTTGTAGATTTAACTGGGTTGCCAGGTTGGTAGCAGCAAAACATATATCAGATGATTTCAAATTACAACGGGAGTTTTCACAAACGAATTAAATTATGTTATGATGTTTTTGTTATCTACTCGTCACAGTTCTTTCTCAAAATAATAAACTGTTTATTAGTTTTGCGTGAGACTGTTAAATATAGTTAACTCCCACAATTATGATTTAACGTTGAATAAATTGTACATTATTCTATACATTTTACACGGTTAATAAAACAAATGTTTCAAAGTGTCAAAGAATAAAAGTGTCAAAGAATAAAAGTGGTAATTCTATCATCTCTATCGATCTTGTTCTATCAATGTGACCTATTATAAAATCATATTTATTCAAGTCTCGTATCGACACTGGCATGTACAAGATAACCTCAATATTACAACTCACACATACACATCACTATAAGTTCCCACTGCTCAACAATTGTACAAAAAATATTTCGCTATCCCGTTCATTCTCCTAACAAAAACTGAGATAACAATAACAATGGTAACTTGTGTTAATTTTTAATCAACAACCAAAACTAGTAGTTGCCGCGTAGGCCTTATTTTTCATAGATAGTAGACATTCTTTTCTTATCTATTCTGTATCCTATAATTCGTTAAACATAGCATTGCATTAAAGTACCTACTAAGTATCAAGTGCCTTGTATTGTACTAGCTTTCGCACGCGACTCCGTCCTTGTGGAATTTAAAAAAATCAAAAGTGGCCTATGTATTTTTCTAGACTACCCTCTACGTCTATGCCAAATTTCATCGACTTCCCTACAGAAGTTTAGGCTACAAACTCTAATAAAAATCCATCCATCTAAACTTTCGTATTCATAATAGTAAGACTAGTAAGAAGTTAGATTTAAAAACAATTGAACGATACAGTGAATAATGAATTTAGTTTGGTTATTTACAATGATAAAAAACAAGCGCATACAATGGACGATCTCTTGGGCCTTGTAAACATTGTGTTGCCGCCTCCTGCCAGACGTACTAGGATAAAACGGTCTAGTCTAGACAGTGGATTACATTTCCATAAATTACATTATAGGTCCCCTTTGCCTGTATTCAGTTTCTATGGATACTGAATCGTTTAAAACCTGCCTACTGATAACACACGAATTATTAAGTGTAGTGTAAATTTCTTATATTAAATTAATTAAGGAACCCCTTGATAACTATAAAATGATTCTTAATACGGTAATAAACCAGATATGACAGTTCGAAAAAATATTTCTAGCAGTTGATTTTCGTAATATATTCATTGTACAGAATATAGATGTTAATATTGAAAATCAGGTGGTAATATATTAGCTGGAAAAGTTGAGAATAAAAACCTTTAATAAACTAAATAAAATCTTAATTATTAATAAAATTTCAATGTGAAAGTGTTTTCGAAACTAAAAAAAAACATAAAATATGTACTTATAAATCGATACAAACAATAATAATTTGCCAGTAATAAAAGACATTTGCAGATTTTCTGTTTCGGTTCTGTAGGTCTTTGACACTATACAGGTGTCAAAAACATCTTTGTCTGCTCTTTGTCTTCGTCGGACAGATGCGTCGAACGCACGTCATTATTTTGATTGCGGTATTTTCTTATCTGTTGTTTATCATATTAAAACAAACTTATTTCTGTATGTATATATTACTAATGCATTGCTTGATTATTACTTTTGTGTTACCAGTGATTTAGCCTTTATTTAATTAGACTTAAGGATGTAACTTAAAACTTGCACATTTTATATTATTACAATTTTATTTTTATATTATACTAGCTTTCGCCCGCGACTACAACTGTGTGGAATTAAAAAAAAGTGAGTAGCTTGTGTTATTCCAGACTATCTTCTTAGTACTTAGTACTTAGTAGTAGTAACTTAAACTTTCACAATTAACATCTAATAGAGTAAGATTAGATTTAGTTTGTACTTAGTGTTAAAAATTGATTTCTTTCTTTAACACAATTTTTAAAATGTATTATATTTAAAAGAAAATATTCCCTAGATTACAGTATCAGAACAAACGATGCATTAGTAACCTTCATGGTTGCATCACAAAGCACCATGTAGCGGTCGTACGTGGCAGCCCTGACACCGTTGCATCACCTCGATAAGCAACCCTATGTGGAACTTTTATCGAAGATATCTCGTATCATAACGTCACTAGTATTACGCCAAATATATTTTAGGTACAGAACGCTGCAAGGTTTAACTAATCATAGGCTTTTTTTTATTTAAATTGATGTATTTTAAAATTATCTAGTACAATCAAAGATTTATAGTGATTTTGCGCCCGAGACTCCTTCCGCGTGAAATACAAAAATAATGAGACTAACCTCTACATCTATTCCAAATTTCATCGAAATCCGTTCAGCCGTTCACGCTACAAAGTCAAACAAACATCCATCCATCCATCTATACTTTCGTTAACATATTAGTAAGAAGTAAGATGATCGAATACCATACATTAAGTCACTAATCAATATAAAGCCCGCAACACACAACACTAAGCAAACGCTACAGAACTTGGCGTCTGTTGCGAGATCTATGTCGCGTATAATATGTATATTCATCAAGATAAGTCTTCTATCTAAAACCGAAATGTATAGGAAATATCCTTCCTCGACTGTATCTAACAAAAGTAATCTAAAGACATTAAAACATTATAAAAGTATTCCTTCAAATAACTAGTTACAAAAATAGTATAATATTTTAACAAGTTATACGAACAGTAGTCCAATGAGAACGAACGATAAACTTGTAACAAGACCAACATCTACACATGAATAGTAGAATTAACATAACATACAAAATACTGATAAAGAAACTATTTAAATATGAATAACAAACAAGTCGTATTTCTTTATTTCAATAGCCCTTATCGTAAATATCACAAACAATGTGAATATTTCATCTGAACGCAATGAATAAGAAATTACATTAATTCTCGGTACGATGAGTTTCTATTGATAAGATAAACGAATTCACTAGCTCTTCGCTAAAACGTTTTAATTATTAATAAATGATCCCATTCAAATTATCTTCTAGCTAGCTTCTATCTTCAGCTACATTTAAGCTCAAAGCTCTTATAGCGAAGTTTATGTTTCTTTCAGATCTCGTTGACAATTGCAAACTTAACAGTGGTAGAGCCCGCTTTAACATCTTCGCACGAATGGGCCGGCTCGCCCGGTGTAATACCACGACCACAGAAAACAGGCGTGAAATGGAAGCAATTCCGCGTTTCGTCTGATGAGTGTGGTCCCGGAGGCCTAATTTTAGTCCCTTTCCCTTTTCTTAAGAAGAAAGGATGGGAAGGAAAAGGAGATTTGTGGTGGAACGGTGGAGACGCATAGGGAAGGGAAATGTCTTCTTTATGTGCATGTCCTTCTCCATCAATTAAGGGTAGGCAACGCATCTGCAATTGCGGATCTTTATGGGCAGCGGTTCCTTTTCATTTCGGTGGATTCAGGTGGCCGGTTGCTCGTTTGCCACCTTATATTATATAAAAAAAACTTGAATGCAATTTACAGCATGTTTCATTAGTAGTGCGATATATTTAAGGAGAACTAAGAAGCTAAAAGCGATTACAATTAATCTGTATACAATAAACATTTAATTCGCTTAAACAACAAATTGAGTTATTAAGAATTAAAAAGTCAAAGATATTAAGATCATATGACTTGAATTAGGAACGTAAAGGTCACGAGAGCGGAATGTTTGGGCGGTTTGCCTCGAAAACCGCATTGGATTTTGCTTTTTTCTAAGATACCTTTACCTTGGTCCAAAGAGACGTTACATTACAAATAACATTGTCTTAATTATAGTTTCACTGTTACTATATAATGAAAATAATTAATGTAATTTTTAATTCCAGGGAAAAATGCGGTTTTGCAGGAAAATATTGAAAATTATTAAGGAATTTTAATTCTTAATTGAAATTGCTGTAAATTGGCAAAGCGCAATTCGATGAATGCTGGTATTTGGTTATTTCGCAAGCGCAAATCGGCGCTGGTGATGATTTAACAGTGCGGACTCACGTTTGATTCCTACGCTATAACGTCACGCAGAGGTCAGCCAAATATTTGAAACCTTTGGAGGTTAACATTCCTTTCCTATGATATTAAAGATGGCAAACGAGCTGAGCGGGTATGTAATTTTTAAATTGGTTTATAATCTTTAAAAACCATCGAAGTTTTTACTGTTTTTAAGATTACAGAACAAGGCACAATTTACTTACATTATGAGCAAATAACAAATCTGAGTACTCAAACATGTTTAAAAACATAAGTTTCATATTAAAAAAAGATTATGATTGTAAGCGCATACAACAGTAGCTAAAATTACAAAATTTACATAATATACCAACTAGCGATGTGGCGTGAGAGAGGCGTCAGTTGCTATGACCGTTAGATTTAAAGGACAGATAATTTGGTGAGGCGCTATACCATGAAGGTCGCTTACTTCTGATCCCTTCTCTTAGTTTCTTTTGTTCGCAATCAATTGTTTTAGGTACTTATTACTTTTCAAGGGACTCTTATAGAACGTATGAGAACAAATGACGATGTGAAATCAACAAAATATCTGTAGAATTCTCATTTTTATAGTCAATAACTTCAGATGTTAATGAGTTTTAGACATTTTTGATTTATAGCGTACTAGCTTCCGTCTGCGTGGAATTTAAAAAAAAAACAAAAGTGAGTAGCCTATGTGTTCTTCCAGATTATCCTCTATATCTACACCAAATATCATCGAAATCCGTTCAGCCGTTTAGGCTACAAACTCTAACAAATATCCATCCATTCATCTAAACTTTCGCATTTATAATATTAGTAAGAAGTATGATTAGTATATGTCTTGTTAACCAATAGTAATTTTAATTTTGTTTTGGATTACTTTTAACTTTCCATTACATTAATGCAAAATAAATTAACTTCATCTAGGTTTAAAATTGATTGTAATTAAAGTAGTTTAAAATAACGCATTTCTATACATAGTAGACTTGGTAACATCGTTGCAGATAATTTTGTTAGGACGTCTGTAAGTTATAGACATACGTTAAACAAGGACTAAGCATTTCTTACTGTCATATTAAGTATAGGTACGTATAAACAGCCTATTACTTAAGTTCCCAGTATGATAAGAATTGATGCAATTCCACTAAAGTGTTGTGAGTAATTGCGAAGAATTCTTTATCTACATATCGACATTCTAGCTGATTTCATATACATTCAAACATAAAACGATCGCTAGTCATGATTGAGACAATACGCGAGACGGCCCGAATACTTCGAATACCTGCACACTCGCTGTAGTGCCAACCAAATGGAATTCATTGCCATTAGAAATTCTGCTCTCAATGACTAAATTGCGCGCGGGGGTATATGAACGCGATTACATATCATAACTTTTCGATACAAGTAAACGGTGCATTGATAAAGGTCAATTACAAAATTGTAAGATGTGGGCTGAAATATTAAAAAAATTATAGAGTAGGCGTCCGTGTAGTCCGTAACCTTATATGAAAAACGAACTGTATAACACCGAGTTTAGTAGAAAAGGTGTTTTACTAACTTAGTGCTTAGACTCATGTATACGCTACAAGTTTCAGATATCTTGACATTAGAAGCAATTACCTCCTGTTACGATTTACCTATTTTCTTTTTTCCTGGTTTGGGGTTTAAATATACAGCGGTATTTACATATTCTAGAAGCTGCTTGCAGAAGAATACGATTCAGTCGCTTTACGACTCTATGCTTTAGCCTTATTATCGCAGTTTTAATTTTTTGTGTGAATAATATTTAATCTAGAATTGGTGTAGTTAAAACAATGTTTTGACAACAATAGCGATCGATAATTGCATTCCTCACAGCGTTCGTAACTGTAGTCGGCAGCACAACCTACATTCGGCATTCTTTTCGAAACCGTAACACGCCGCCTCAGCGTTCCGGATATAGACTCGCACGCCAATTTCATCCGTGCACAATTCACAATAAAATTCCATTTCGAGACGCAACATCCGACGCTACGTCGAGGCGTTACATTTATACACAGCTATGTACCGAGCATGCGAGGATTGATGTTTATTGAGTACTAATAAATTGTTTCATTTTTTTCTGTAACAGCCAGTAACATGTAACTGACCGGTGAAGTATTTGTCAAGGAAGTTTGAAAAAAAAAAACGATTAACAGATGACATGAGTGAAAATGCTCGTTTACATTGAGTAATGCGCGGGCGATTGCAGCGGCGTTCATCGGTAACGTTTGCATCGTCAGGGCCGGGCGGGCCAAATTCCTGAGCGCTTTCTCTGCTCGGCGTTTGACAGCAGAGCGGGTGTCGCTCGGGCATGCGCACGCACGCCGACCATCGAAAGTAAGTTGCGATGCGGCGCGCGTTCTGTCATCGCATTGCATAATTATTTGCGATCCGACCATTGTTTGTAAACAACCAATCGGCAAGACTACATCACCGCCGAGCGTCGCGTGATCGTATTTTGATTATGCCCATAATGTATGCATGCCTTTCTATAATTATACAAATCGATACATTTAATTATGTTTAGATTTGATTTCGATCGTCATGCTTCGGCGAAGTCTCGTCGCTTGTAAATTCATTATGTTTTTTTCATTACACACTTCGTATATTTTTGTTATACGAACCTCATCGAATCATTGTAATGGTATGCGGAAGTTTCAGTCCAAGTATCGAACGTAATGTCGGAAGATCGCGAAGTGTATGAAGCGGCCGGATAGCAGATAGTGGGTCGGCGAAATGCGAGCGGGACGCGTTTCTCGTCTATGCTTTCGTTTCTGCTGTCGGAAAGCTCTGCTTTCTCGTCGACATTTAACTCCATTGTCAGTCGGCAGAGGGGAAACGGGCTTATTAATGTGATCGTTGCGATGCGATCCGAAACCCCGACGTGGGCCGGGACCAGAACGCGATTTATCGAAACTGGTTAGTCGAAACGACAGAAAAAAGACACCGAGGTGTATAACAATCGTCGCGATGACCGAACGCCGGCGAGGAGGGGGCCGGGGCTGTGAGGCGAGAGGGGCGCTGAAATCGTCAGGCCTTATCGCGAAACCAGTCCGATTCAACAATGGCATCCATTGTTATTTAACTCGGCAGAAGCTTGCGACCGCTCAGCTAAAGCCGCTGCGACTTGTATTTGTTTCGCATTGTTGAAAATTTACTGACCACGAATTTTGTTCGTTACGGACCCTAAATTCATTATGTAAGAACTATTGTTAGCGATATTTGAACAAAAAGAACTGTCAGTGGAACACGCGGCAACAGCTGCTGATGGATGAATAGCTCGACAGCAGTGAACCAACACTTCTCTCCCCTAACTTTATCTCAATAATAGTTCTGCGATGCGCATATAGCAAAGCAATCAACGTTAAAGCTATCAATGTACAACACTGATCAGGGTTGCAGTGTTAATTTTAAATTCAATAAATCATTCGCTTCTTTATTACATTCATGAAATAACTAAACATTATCAAAATGTATTTAGGTCAGGAACGGCAACAAGTCTACGTACTCGTATACGGTACAAAACATAAGCCTGGTATAAAGGCGGATGGTCGTTAAACAATGTCAGCTGTGATGTGGAATGTGGCGGCGTGGCGCACAAGGCCGTCATCCCGCTACTAGCCGTGTTCCCTATACAACTGGATTCCTAGACGATTCGTTACCATTATTAATCAATACTGTCTGTATTCTTTATGCACCATGACGTAATCATAATAATACTTATTGATGATTGGCTTTAATGGCAATGCGTAAGATGGGTTATTGCGCCATAATGGGGTAGTCAGAGGTAAACAGTTTATAAAGGTACTATTGTTATACAGGAAAAGGTGATTAATAGGACATGATTGGTTGAATAAATCTTATAAAATATCTAAGAATTAGTCAAAAAATGTGAACAGGAATGCCAACGTAAAAAATCGTTATCATAAAATAGCAAATACAGATAAATAAAGTGACTGTCTACAACTAAATAAAGTTCAAAGACCTGATAATATATTGATATTATTTGTCAAATTTTTATACGCTTCGTTGGGACACACCTGCAATTCTTTATTACTGCAGGTGTACAGGTTGTCATTAAAAATTTCCTAACTTAAACTTTGTATTCGTACCCTATTTTATTATTATTTAATGGCCGTAAGCGATCATTCTAAAATAAACATTATTGTTTTATAAAACAAACAAACCAGTATCATATCTCGGACATATAAAAAGACAACAAAGATCTGTAGGTAGGCGTTAAGACCGCCATTAATCTTATTGGGCTATGTGGTAGCACATTCCGCGTTCTTTTTTATCGTTCCCAACTGTCGGTAATTCTCAAACATCATGATATATGGTATAATTAACGACATACCTCATAGTTCTTTAGACAATAGTATGGCCCCCGTTTCACATAAAAACAAAATATGTCTTATTTTTTGTCTTAATGTCGCCTACTATCTTACATTTTCATTTATTGTGCGCACAGCAAAGGTTTCGAACGATGCATAAGAGGTTAATGATTAACACTAAATACGTTCCTCTTGATAACGGTAAGCATTAGGGGTAAGGCAATAATTTGTATGGATTTCTTAACTTAAGTCTAGTACGTTTGATTGGATCTAAATGAAATTTGGATTCTCAGTTTTTTTGTACACACGGTTGTCAGTGGCGTTAGTCAATAATGACATTAAAGAAGTAATCATTACATACCGAAGCTGTCGGAATCGCTGGCGGGATAGGCAGGGCAAGGCTGCACCATGGTCGCGGCGCGTGATAGCACGTCCAGTGCTGATTCTATCTTCTCCATGGTGACCCTGGAATTGATAATCAAAATTAAATTAATTTCTTTGTCCTTTAATTAGTTTTAGCAATTATTTTTTCTGTAGATATTTACACCTAGCAGAGATAAAAGAAAGGTAGGATTTTCAGTGCTAAAACTGTATGCAACAAAGCTAACTTTTATCTCCATATTTAAATACTTGATAAAATTAATAAGTTTTTGAAAACAAAATGGTAATGTAACCCCAGAATCGGTTTCTTTAAATTCTTCATTTTATAAAAATCATAGATTAACTTAAAACAACAGCATTTTTCTTAGTGTTAGTTGGCACTATGTAACAACTATTGTGATTCCAATAACCTTTTGTTATCTCTTTTTATCTTAAAGAGAACAAGAGAGAGGTCATAATATTTTTGTAGTAGGTACAATTGCAAAGTCTGTTACTCTTTAAGAAAACAATGAAATCACGTCTGCTATAAGACGGGGTCTAAGTATAGTTCTGTTTACGTGAATTTCAGCTAAGGAATCCATGTCTGGTCGCATAAAAATATTTGGCGCGTGTTAATGTCGCCGTACCGTTGGCGCGTACGCCGCGTATACCACACTCACGGAAATCATTCGCATAGTAAACGACTAGACACGACACAGACGTACAAGCCGAAATCAATATTCAATCCTTGGAATCGATCCGGAAACTGTTTTAATTACTTATTACCGAACAACGTAGCTATGTAAATTTTTTGAACACCCTCTAAGTCATGATTTTCGATGCAAACGAACTTTATGAGATTACTATATATTACTATGAAATGGATTGAAAATAACGAGAATAAACAAAAATGGTCCATAAAAATAAAGGCCTCAAGGATTGTTACTTCTTTTAACGAATTAAAATAGCATTAAATATTGAGAATACAGGATGTTTATCTATACTATAATAATATAAAGAGAAAAAAAATTTGAGACTTTTGGATTGTATTGAAATAACTCAAAAAATACTAGACCGATTTGAAAGAATCTTGCACCATTAAAAAGCTATGTTCTCACTGAGTAACATAGGTTATGTTTTTAATGTTTTTTTTTAATTTTATGATGTAGAATTCGCTAGCAACAGCTAGTGTTTTATAAAAGTTACTTGTATGTATAGTAAAACCTTCATTTTATAAACCTGGCCATTTGTACTTTATAGGTATAGCCAATTACACATCATATAGAAGAAAGGAAGTCATTAAACATACTTAACAAATTTATGTTAATTTACATTCAAAACAAAATAAATGTACAATTCAAAGAATGCGTAGTCAACGAGAAATAACTTGTTGAATTCTTCCGCTTTGCTAGCTCTAATCCACTCCTACACTCATGTAATATTTTAAATTTAAACGCGAGCAATAAATAAATAGACGTCTTAGATACTTTACTAATTACGAAACGTATTACGGCTAATGTAATATTTTTAATTTGATAGAAATATGCAATCGTAAGGTCAAGTAATGTATCTACGAAGTTACTTAATCTTTGTGTGATTGATTCTAACCGAAGAAGTAATTGTGTGATACTATCCAATACTTATTTAATTTGGCCTCTAGTTATTAAAAAATGTAATAAATCCGATTGACTAAAGCTCTGTTTCATTTCGGAAAATAATACTTATTAAATGTCAGACATCAAAATTGTTTAAAATCTAGTATTTTAGACTGATCAGGACATCATAGAATAAGCAATACAGACATACCCTTAACACTACATACTACGCTGTCTACATATTGGAAGTAAGTCTCAATAGTTAGGAACATTTAATGCGTCTGTCTACCCCATTAAGGGTAATTATAGTAAGAGTTTGTAATAATTTCAAATACATTACGGGAACGTAGCCAATCGACACTATATCATAAACCGAATACCAGGCAGTCTGAGATTATACGACAGTTCTGATTTGATTATTCCAGATCTAAATATATTTAACACTTCGCATTGGCACATTTCGTGATGGAATTGTGTCAAGGAAACGAGCATCAAACTACCCTAAATATTTTGAAAAAAGAATACTATTTAATACTATTGTTTGATTCCTAAAATTATGTCAAATGGTCTAAATAATAGAGGTAAAAGTTGACAACAAAGGGACCTAAAGTAGTCGCAATAAAACGGTATACTTTGACAACTGTCAGTGCAAATTATGAATGCAGTGTAAAAATAACTCAATAAATATTGGTAATGAAAATAACGATACGATTCTCATTATGCAGATGAGCTAAAATTTGTTGCCAAGATCTCTATAAAGGCGATAATCTTTACTCATGTAAATGTGTTTTTGACAACACAGACTAAGACGGTAATAACTTGCTATATGAAATCCATTGCTATGAATTATAACCAAATAAAGATCGCCAAGTATCTGTTATAAAAGTGTATTTACGGATAATATTGAGGCCAATGTTTACAAATGAGAATACAGTTTGTTACTGTGTTAAGCGTCTATCACTTATATTTGAAGCTGAACACACTTGAAACCTCATCTTAATTTATTCTGCATTGTATGTGTATTTCTGAACATTTAAGGGTTTTTGTTTCCAATGTAGACTTTAAGATCCTAAAAAGTGGCTAAAACACATGGTATTTTGATGTTCTCGTTTCAATTATTTAACCATCGAAGCCGGTCCAGTTAAAAAGAAACAAATACAACAAAGTTTAAAAATAAAAATGTAAACATGACGAAAGTATGCGCACTTATTATGATCATAATAAAACTTGAATAATCCACCGAGTTATGTGAAGACAAACATATTAAGTCGTAATTAACAAGGGCGTATCGCATTTTCTACTCAATGCGAACGACATAATCGTTGTTTCAACATAACCGAAGCTCGACAATAATATGATTAACAAACGACATCTAAATAAGCCACGATTAAGCACATTCCTCGAGTGATTGACATAATTCAATACATATAAATCTCTGCGATGAATCTTAACTCGTGGAGTAATCGCCGGGCAATTCCAGGAATGCGAAGCTGTATGACGCTTCTACATTACACTAGCGACCCGACCCGGTAGCACGAGTAGCAATTAGTTCAATCAAAT
>NW_013526359.1:167244-216468 GCF_000836215.1 Papilio polytes
AAGTACAGTGTGATACTAAAGAAATTAGCAATAAATATGATTTGATGTTTACCAAATTTGTAGCATCAACTACTAGGAGTAAAGATTACCTAAAATATAATCCAAATAAAGCCTTTGTGTTGCAAAGAAATTACATATGTACATACATACACGATGATGTATGACATAGATGAAATAGTTATAAAGGGACGAGACAAATGAGCGATAGACGGTATGACTACGAACTTAAATAACGAGGAATTTGGTACATTAACCACAATAGAATTTTTCTCGCTCGAGGCGTACAAAGGTATGTCTGTGAGACGGAGGTCGACGAATCATTCCGGGTTTGTCGATACTTACGCCGACGTTATTATTTTGATGGTTGAGTTACGTAGTTTTTATTGTTTCGTAGGAATTATTCACTTTTAACGGTCATAAGAAGATGTTATATTTGTGATGGAATTTTTATTTATTTTATTAAATTTATTGGCATTTGCAATGTTATTGGAAATTGTTAAACTTACGGTTTACTTCTTAATATAACTATGTTTGTAGGTCTAATCTTCATTTAATCTATACTATATTTACTATATCTATACTAATATAATAAAGCGTAAACATACACTTCTTTGTTGCCTAAGATGTCAGCAATTACAGCATATTTTTGAATAATCCTTTATTTAATAAAAAGCCCTACACTAACGTCACGCTTTAGGCTATATATTTCACACCATTAAACTTAGGGGATAAATATTTTGGATAAAAACCCTAATGTGGGAAAGAGACCATAAGTTCTTGCCAACATCAAGGAAGCAAGGTTTGACAATATGTCCTGTCATTTTGACATTTATAATTTGACAAATGTGAACAATAAAATGATGTTTTTATAATTTCATGCGGATGAAGTCGCATGGGAACTGCTAGTAGAAAATATTTATTTTAGGTTAATAAATTTTAGGGTCATTAGTCAAGCTCATCCATGACATAACACTCTATTTCGATGTAATATGAAAACATTACGTCAATTAGAAAGCGCGTGGAATGTAGCATACTAGGCACGTGCTCAAATCAAAGGCTGCTTAACAAATAATTACTTGCAATTGGAATGTAATGAAAATGTAATCTTGAAAATAATTAAGCACCAAAGGGAGCATTTTAAATTTTCAGTCTAAAGAGGTTCATCTTTTGATTTGTGACCATCATTCCAATATTAAGTGCCTGTCCCACCACTGGCTGATAGAGGTTCAGATAACTTAAAAGTGACATCACTTTCGAATAGAGTACCAAAATCCGATATTTCCATCACATATTCATTACGTTAGATGTTATCTAACAAGAATAAGAATTGTAGGACAGGCCCTTAGATATGTAATTTAGTAATCAAAACTGCTCTGCTAAAGAATCCTCCTACATAACTAATATAAGTAGGACCAGGTCATGTTATATGTGTAAAATAATTTAAATTCGAGTGGTACCTATACTAAAAGGTTAAGTCTATAAACGTTAATAAGATTTTATGGATAATAATCACTTCTTTCACCTGAAAAATTCCCAACCCGTAAGCGGCATCACGTGTCAGTGAAACCTTGACATTCCTGGTAAAAATAATATTCTATTTTGGTTAAACGACTATATCATTGGAAAGTAAACCTTGGACAGTACTTATAAGGTTTAAATTTGAACGGTGGTCGTATAATCGTTAGAAGACCCGCATTGGGGTTACGCTAGCCACCCCTGCTATGCGTTAGCGCACGTGGCTAGGGAGGGGTCGAAAAAACTCGAAGCAGATGTTTCTTTTGTGGGGTCGCCGGAATACCGACAAACATCTTTATAAATAGCGCAGTACGTTGGAAAACTTTCGATAACTGTATTTAAAACAAATATTCTTTACAGTTTAGGTAAGTAACTCCGTCTACCTCAAATATTAAAAGGGATATATCTCTTTGTTCTGCGTTTCTTTGTTTAGTGGCTAAATATATAATATTAGCGTGCAAACTAACTAGCTAATGTTTTGATAAACATTTTGAATAAAACAAGACTGTAGTACGTGAACATTAAATTTGTATATTCAGTTGGCAAATTACCTTACATTTTAATTATAAATATATAATTTATTTTATTGAAATAAATGAATTATATAAATCTCAAATCAAATTGTCGTTATCTGGAATTATCCAACAAGGATAACAGACGTAAAAAGGAATTAGACTGAATAATTGAAATTGTTTCGCTGTGCTACTAAACTATAATATTTCTTGTTTCAATTGAGGACAAAAATGTAGAGGAAATAGTTACAATACCGATTGCTATACGTATTGGCATCTCTACAACACACATATAAAGGTTCTCTGTTAGTGCCTGTTCAACAAATATTACAACAATATTTTACTACTAAATGCTAAATGTGCAAATACAAGTTTGAGATTTATTTAGTTGTTAAATGTAAGTTAAAAAGATAAATTTACACAAGCTTTGAAGTTCCTTATCAGTTCGGTGCCCTACCGTGACTATATTTTTTACCATGACTAAATCTAGTAAAAACGTATACTGTGACTTGTCTATTAAATATTCGGCCATGTGTTAAAATGTAAATGTTTGTCGCAATATTATCATTGAATTGTTAAAAAGAAAAAAAATGGCAACAAAATTTCCATACAAAATACATGGCTTTAGTGTTTCGTTGTGAATTTTCTTAAAAAACTGAAATAATCTAAAAAAAACTAGTGTTTAGTCTACTCTATTGTGGCTGAATATTCTTAAATAAGGGAAGTAATGTGTGAACAAAATCAATCAATATAGTGAGATATTGTCCGGTGACATTGGCTAATCGTGCGGCGTGCGTTGTGCTATCGTGTTATCACCGTAGTGAGGCCGGGCCAGATGCGCGTGTGTGCGCTCCGGCCGCGTATCGGCTGCATTCCTCACTATTATGTCCGCGAGATTCCTCGCCCTGCCTCGCCGAATGCCTCACTCCTCGACCGGCCAAATTTTTTGCGCGCTCCGTTCGCAAATCGAACCGGTAGGTACTTGAACTTACGATACGCTATAGTAACGTAGATTACTTGTCGATTTGTTATACACTTATAATTGTAATGGCAGTTTGACTGGAAAACCTATTTAATATTGCAAATATTTTCGCTTGCTTCGCAATAAAATTTTAGAAAACGTAAATTTTAAAGTTACGGTGAAATAGTTTTACTCGTATCATTTAGTTAGTATCTAAAAAAAAAACAAAAACAAAACAAGTAGGTATGATGTTGATAAGTACTCACCAAGCTTGATTCTCACGGCGTATCACAATAAACAGCCGATGTTCTTATATTTCACAATGAAGAGACAACATACAACACAATCAAAACTTATTTACGTAAAAAGTATTTCTTTCAGACCTTAAACGTTGTACAAAAACTTCATAAAGTTACAAAAACCGGCGAAGAACACGAAAATCAATAAGAAACGTATCGCGGTATGTATAATCAGTCGTTGTGTTCTAACCACTGGCTAATAAAACGTCCGACGCAAAATAATATACTGACTCCTACCGTCTAGAATCCATTGTTTGACAAGTACACCGTTTTAGTATTTGTTATTATTTTATAAAATCCAACTATCGCGCCACGACTCTGTTGACGAAATAGTCGCGTTTGACATTTGAGCCGAGCCCACTACGATTGGAATGCAAGGAATGTCAAATATTTTCAGTGCTGCCATCTATGTCATGGTATGTGCACTAAAGAGGCGGTCACTAGAGCTATTTACAATTAACATTTTTACTTATCTATACTACCATCAAAATGTTATTATCATCAACTATAATATTACTAAATAATTGATTCGTGTTTTATTAAGAGTTTTACATACGTTTGATGGTATAGAAAAATATGAAAGTGGCGATGTATTCAAGGCATCGGAATGCGGCCAGGCTAAGTCCGCGTCTACAAGACTACCGATGCGATGCGAGCAAGGCGCAAGCGCGCTGGTAGGCCGCGTCGCGCCGCCTCTACCGCAGGGTTATCGACACATACGTCGACGCGAAAAGTAGGGTCGGCACTCTTTACTCTCTTACTTGAGTCTACTTAGTATCTGTTCACGTACCGTAACGTAATATTTAAACGTTTCGGTTCGTTACTCTACTTAAAAGTAATCGCTAGGTTATAGTAACTTTAATTTCTGGCGAGACTATTTTATGTACTTGATTATTGTTCAAGGTGTTTGAGAATTTTAGCTGTTAACGCCATCTGCTGGTGTCGTTGTATATTACTTGTTATTTCCAATTTTAAAGCTAGATGCCGCTCGTTTTATTTTGTTTGGAAAATTATTTTTTTAACACAAATAAATATTTCATTTTTTTACATAAACGTATATTAGTAGACCTAGTTGGTGGAGTGGTCTAGGGGATACAAGCTGATGGTCAAGGGTAAAACTAATATTTTTTTTTTCATTTCAAAGAGAAAGCTTATAAACGTCTGGTACAATTTTTAAAATTAAAACTGACGTTTTGTGGTTTTTGATTTATCAATGTGGATCTCTAGGATTGTCGTTTAATTTTTATTTAGATAAATTTTATATTTTTCGAGACTACATTGGTGTGCATCATATTTTTTATTATAGCATTAGACGCAACGTCTCTAAATAGGTACAACTATTAGGTTGGAGTGGATGTTGGTTGAAGTGGTAGGTAAAAAACAAATACATGACACAATTTTTATTTAATCTAACACATCATTCTTTATAAACATCAGTAGAAACTAATCGCATGTTTAACTTAAAAAAGCAGTAGAATACAATATATAACACCAATATATCCATTAAACGCTATAAAAGTAAAAAAACGGAATCTTTCAAGTTTTATAAAAGAAAGGTATTTTTAAACGAAACAGTGTTTTTAAGGGGCTTGAAAATTAAAGTAAAATTCGATTACATGTCACAATTACAACAAATTACGATGCAAATAATAAATTAACCAACTTTGTTGTTTTTATCGGATATGGTAAAAAAAACGTATTATGTTATGGCAACATTGGCCACACAATTGACAACTACTTGAAAGAAGTTTTTAAGCGACATTTATAAATAATTCATAAACAATAATTTAAAATTATTGAATTCTTAAACAATCCAATAAAAGTTTTCGGATACACAATTTTTTTTTTAATGAAATCAAACCGTCAAAATTTTATATGGTTACTTAACGCTTCGCTTAAATATTATAAGTATATTTAATGGATATTTTTATAATAATATAATAACAATTTTGGTATAAATATTCAAAACATCTCACTTGGGAATTAACTGGGAATTTCACCCTAGGACTTACTAAAATATCGTAATATTTTTGGTTCCACATTTCGTACGTTACAATACACTATCAAATATTTTTACTTAATTTTAAAAATAATTTAAGTAAGGCGGGAACATGTTTAAAAACACAAAACACAATAGTATGTTAATCGATAAGAGGTTTTGGTTCAAAAAACGACTAATTAAAAATGCCTAAACCAAAAACTTGTGAAATATCATAAAAATTAGGTCATACCAGTAAACTACATATTACGGCCAGACATTTGTATCTAAGGCTATAAAATTATAACTTAATTTTTGTTTACGTAAGTAGTAATAGTTAGTCACATATAATATTGGTAATTAATTAAAATGTATCCTATAATAGACCGTACAAAATAATTAATACAAAAACACTTTCTGTGTGGTAATGAATTTCCACCTCTAAAACAAGGGTAAAAACAGCTTCTTGTCGCTATTTTTTTTAAGAAAAATAAAAAGGATCGCACTATAACAATTATTGAACCGCCTTACAAAATCATATAAGATTATTATATCGCATTTCTAATGGTATATAGTCGAACCTGAATAAGCGAGAGTCCTATAAACCGCGATGTTTCTCTCACTTATAAAGATAATCCCAGTTTCTCGCTTATGGAGATTCCTTAGCCAGTTCTCGGTTAACCATGTTCGACAGTTTTATTTACCTGTGACAATAGCCACATCAAATGCTAGTGCGTAGATCTAAGGCTAGTCTAGGACAGACATCAGAAGCAGTGCCGATTACCTTAACTATATGGCACCATCCTACAAATCATCTTCGTATATTTATCAAATTATATTCCTAACTATGTAATCATTCTGAATTTCGTCGTATCCTACTAAATCTATACATATAATAAAATATAAGTGTCTGTATTATCAAAAGAAAAATTCCAGATTTCGGGAAGATAATGTGTTTGCGTTGTTGATAACGAAAATAGCATTTTTTTTTTTGTCTATCTGTGTCCCTAAGCCGCATTTGTTTCGGGTAATCTCTTAAACGGCTGAGCCGATTTCGACGGGTATTTCACTAGAGGGTAGCTAACATAGATAGGCATATTATAGGCTACTTTTTTTTTAATTCCGCGATATCAAAATGGCGTAACGGGTGGTCTAAATTTGCGCTAACGAAGTTTCCGGGAAATAAAATTTGCAACACTATAAAATAAAAATGAAACAATTATGTATTGAATCATAATTATCTTGTGCTTTTTGAAAATGCATTAAAAGGTTACATTTAGTAAATAATTTTAAGCAGTTACACAAGTTGTAATTACACGTGACATTTACTTTCTATTCTATCTAATCTAAACAGTTAATAATTAATATACGCGGGTTTTTATTGCCTAAACACATGTGTTTGTTATATGTGATTTGGCAGTAAAAATCCACGGTAAATATGTTAACCTTTTTTGTTACTTATAAGCAATGTAAGTTATATTTCTGTCTATCAGCTTTTCAAATAACGCGGTAAAAAGTTAAACTTAGGAGTAAATTGAGTATAAGCTAAATTTGTAGTAATACTTGGTTATACTCAGTTTATTCCTAAGTTTAACTTTTTACCGCGATTATTTGTGAGGCTATTTGTATATAAACTGATTTTATTATATGTATACATATGTTACCCAACTTTAAAACTTCAAGGGGACGGTTTAAGCTTGTCAAAGAAAAGGTAAATAAAGAAAAATGTTTCATATAGATAGAGTAAGTAGTAAGGATATAAAAATAATTTATAACAAAAATATTAGTTACTTAGGAATATAACAAGTGTGATATTTAGGAATTTAGCTTTGATTTTATATTTTTGTTACACTACTTACTGTCTTGAGAAGCCTAAAAATAATTTAAAAAATTTGTAATAATTGGATGGATTAAATTAGTTACTTGACTATTTTAAAATAACAGAAATATCGCAAATAAATTATTAAAAATCAAAGCCTTTAACCTAATGTAATTAAACGACAAGTTTTTATTATTCTGAAACTTACACAAAATAATTACGTTGGCAAATTAATATTAATCGGAATGTATATTTTACGCAACCTACAATACAGTGCTCTAAACATTTATTTATTTATTTTATAACTATTATTACAATACTATTCTATACTTTAGTCATTTGGTATCAATCAAGTCGTTTCGAAGATCTAGGAAATATAGATTTGAAAAAATCTTTTAGTCTCGTTTGGACGTATTTTTTTATTTGGATTAGCATTATTTTGTAATATTCGATAATTTTAACATTAAAATTTAACAAATATACAACATTTTTGATGTTTCGATGAAAAGTGCAAAGGAAAAAATGCTATGTTTTAAATATAAATAGTAAATTTTAAATCATTTTGAAATGTACAATCTGTCTCAAAGATAAGTTCTTGGTTTGCTAAAAACTTCATTGGTGAAAATTTTTCAATGCTAATCTAAGAATGATCTAAGTTTTGTCAACTGTAATATTTTTATGTATCTATCCCTCGTGTAATCAGTGCTTTAAAATGATATGTTTCCATACAATTTACTCATATTTATGCTATGCATAAATTTATATGCAGAAGAACTAAAAAAAGTAAGAGATTTGACATTCAACATTAAAATAAATTCAATATTATTTAAAATAATTATAAAAAACAGTGTATGACAAATTTATTTTACATGAGATTTTATACATTAATTATTATAACCAAATAAAAATGTCTCGTTTTTGGGTGGGTCCTAATTTAGTTCCTTGCGAAACACCATACTTATATTAACAGTAATAACAAACCGTATATTTTTTTAAAGAAATAGTTGTTTTACGAAAAGCAATGGTCGGTCACGTGACATGAGCGGGCGGCGATCACTGTAGTCATAGTCTTCTGGGGCAACTCCAGCGCAGGGCAACATCCTCAAAGGCCTCGTAGAAGACGAAGCACCGCATCTGCGGCATTGACTTCTTCTTACATCTAATGGCCTTCGCCACCACCACACGCCTTCTTCAAATTCGTCGTATACCTTATTAGACCTGCAACTGTCGTAGGTGTCCCTTGACCAGGACGATGATTCGCTGTCACAAGGAGTTACTGGTGCGCTACGGGTCGGTTTCGGTTCGTAATTCGAGTTGATTCGTTCTGTGTATGATCCGCGTCGCTGAAATTAAAAAATAGCCTATGTCACTCACTGATAACGTAGCTTTTTAATGGTTTATGAATTTTGGAAATCGGCTCAGTAGTTTTTTGTAGTTTTTGAGTTATTTCAATACATACAAACCTTTCCACTTTATAACATTAGTTTAAGACTAGCTAAACTAGTAACCACAATAGGCAAATATAACGTTCCTCTATGTTTACTGTATTACTTACTTTGTTAAAGTTAAAATGAGGCAACTTAAAGCGTCACACTTCCTGTAGAAATTTGACAGGACACACACCCTGGCGGTTATCTCCGGATCTGATCATAACCATGCCGTCCACTTCATCACCTACTTGGATTACGATCTGATCACGAAGCAACATTAAGCCATTGTCACCATCAGATACCTGGAATTAAAGATTATTCGTATAAAATTAAAATGTAATGCAAAACACGTAAACGCATCTCAACTCTTATGATACTTACTTGAAGGTTGTGAGTGACTTGTAATGGCCTCTCGCCAGCTTGTAGCTTGGTGCAGTATTTAGATGGGAAGTAGCCAATCTTTCCCAAGCACTTGCCCTTCCACCAGTCGGGGTCCGATGTGTCAATAACAGTCACCTTGTAGCCTGCCTTCAGGTCTAGTTCGTCTGCGTGGCGCGACTTGAAGTTATACAGTATCACATACAAGTTCGTTGGTAGCAGTCGCTGATGTTTCTGTAATTACAATGAGGAAGTATTATTCAATTTGTTCCCTATTTGTTTCTGATTGTATTTCTGGTTCTATTTATTTCATGTTAAATTGCAAATATTCGTAATAAGAAATGTCTAATATAGTCTCGATGTAGGGGTAATAGCTACGATCAGATTACTGCTGTGCATAGTTTTCGATACCTCTTTAATTACCGATCGACGATGGAAAAACTTTAAGTGGAAAAGTTTCGTTTGTCAGCGAAGATTTAGTAGAAGAAACCCACTAATCGACAGTTTTCTAAAACAATTAAATAAGTAGGTAGAAAGGTATTTACACTAGGTTGTTTTACAGGCGAGGGGCAGGGGCTGGCGCTGTTGGAGGAGAGGCTCTTGTCAGGCTCGTCGGGCAGTTCGACGCTGCTCATGCGGCCGCCCCGCGCGCTCAACAGCCGCCGGCTATGCACCGGGGATGAAGGTGCTGTGGACACCCGAGAACTCGCCTTCATATTTTATCAACAATTCCTTTCACTGACTTACCTTTTGACGCATTATTGATGTATTACAATTAATGTGTTTCGTTTATTTGTTTTAAAGAGAAATTTCTTTTATTTTCACAAAAAGTCTACAGTATTATTTAAATATTTAAAATCAACTGCTTGACGTGTACATTCAATACCTATTGTGTTTTTGAATGTTAAAGTATTTATTCCCGAGAAGCGTCATGGCTAGGAGCACAAGTTAAATGCTCCTAGCAATTTTGTTACATAGTCATTAGAAGTAGTTTTAAACTGACATTGTGTTACATTCTATTGTTTTATAGTTTTTGTATTGCAAGAATTTATTTGCAGGAATAGCGTGGATCTTGCTAGGCTTAGACTTGTATGAATGATAGTTGTTAATAGTGATACCAAATCAAATGTGGTAAGTTTAATGTAGTGTTGTTTGCTACTGAATTTGATTTAGAATTTCATGAACAGAAAACGTAACCTATTTTACGACGGTATACCTCAATGTCCATGATATGATAGACGGTTTTTCCGCATTGGTAAAATACGGAGACTACTCATCGAGATTAGCATAAAACAGTTTTAAATATTTTTTTAATATTCGTTTAATTTTCATTCCTTTTAATCAATTACGTGTTTTAGAGCGAATGATATTAGCTCTAATTTATAGCAAAGTATCTAAACATAGCATATTAACCTGTTTACAAGTTATACTTAATAAACATGCAACATGCCCATAACTTAACCAGATTACGACTTATCTCTTAATAATACCGGCGACCAAACAATGTATAATATTAATAAAGCGATAAGGCAACAAATGGAGCAACTTTAACATATCGTGTGTGTAATGTAGTTAGTGTCGAATAACTAAAGGTTCCACTAACGATAACTTGATAAAAGCATCAGCCTCAATGTAGTTTATTAATTTAAAACTATTACATTGTTTAGTCTTTTACCTGTCACAGTATAAAAGGTACAAATTACATGAATACAAAATAAATAATTAGAGCCGATAAAGGGATGTTTTGAAAATGTAATCCTTTTCTAAAATCATTTATTTACATTCCATCTGGTCCTAACGTAAAATAGTTTTTGTTGAAATCCACTATGATTTTAGTATTGATAGATATATAATTGTACCTTTTACATTATTACACATATTCAAAGAAAGAAAAATGAAAACGTACATGATTGGGAATAGTTATAAATCGTGCGATAGTTTATTCTATTTGAACCGTATCTGTTAAGATTCGCTCTTCCGTTACCTAAAAAACAATAAAATTGAAAATAAATAACATGCAAAAAATAAAAATAAACAACAAAAATGTGATAGATAAACAAATGAACACCAATAACAACCACAGGTTTAAGTGCGCGAAGATACCACACATACTGAAGACGAGGAAATCGTAAAACATTGAATTTTGTCACATTTCGAAGTCGAAAAAGCACCATTTGAAATCATTAGGTACACAATAGCTATACATAGAGAAGCTAAGCTTTAAGGTAGTAGGTGAGAGGAACACGTGGACACAACATCGCATTGACGACAACAATCTATAATCGAGTTCAAAAGACCTTTAAAACTCCAATCATTAACAAATATAACAAAAGAGACATAACGTTCAGTCTTGAGCCAATATTATGTAAATTGATCTTTAAAAATGGTTTATTTTTTTAATCAGCCACCATTTTTAAAAGTGGCGCCATTTTGTACGACACTAGCGCCATATTTGTAAGGTCGTGTGAACTCTTTGATGAAATGTTACTGATCGTACAGAGCACTCGGCTGCCCTGCGCGGGCTGGTCTCGCGCCGGCCGCCGCCTGAGCTCGCCGCATTCAGGTGAATCCAGCGACAGACTCTTCATCCTAAGGTTCAACTTTTGACGTCTCGGCGAATGAGGAGCTACAACATTTACGACGCATAAGCATTACGAAACTTACCAATCTTCAAACTTAACGACACTCGATTTCCAAGAATGCAATGAAAATGATATCTGTGTTGATATTTCTGATTAATACATGTTATAGAATTTCGTAAATGAATGTGAATTTTGAATTAATTTATTCTTATTACATGATTCGCAAGTGTTACCTACTTATATTAAGTTTACCTTTATAATAATGTGACGAGTGTCTAAAATTAAATGTATAATAATGTAAGTGATGTCACGAATATTAGTAATTTAGCAAATTATTAACACTATGCCTAAATAAAATCATACCATAATTGTTACTTTATGCTTTTGAACACAATATTCGTATCATCAATTTAAATTTAAATGAATAAAATTAAATATATTATGAACATCAAAAAGTGTGCATAAGCTTTGCAAACCAAAATGCTCTAAATAAATCCACAGTAATGAGTTAAAAAATGCATACGTTCCGTAAATATCAGAAATAGGTTTTATCAAAACCAGCAAACTACGCAAATATTCTACAAGATTCAACAATGAAACTGTAACTAGTGACGTCACGCCGGTACGTGGTCGGACAGGGTAGTGACGGAATGTGAACGTGAATGATGTATTTGTACAAAATGATCGCTTATGCAACGATTATAACGATCGAAATTAGGTAAAACAGACTACGGGGAAATCGATAAAGTTGCCGATATCTTTTGTGTACCGGGTAAGGGACTGGTGCGGTCCGTCTGCCTCAACATTTGGGCACTCTTCGAATTCCTCATCGAACCTGTGTGGACAAACGGGCACGGATCGATCAGTATTTCAATACTTTTAACTTTGATAGTGTATGTTCAAAACTTGTATTACTTATTGGATATAATTAGCTAAAACACATCTGTTGGAGTGAATCATTATTTGCTTCGTTACTTTAAATGTGGGCGTTATGAATGTTTCAATTATTTTATTAGGGTCAGTTATGAAAGACGCACTTGTTAGTACCAGGAGTTAATAAATGCAAGAGATTTACATTGCAAATAAGTAATCGCCAAAGACAAACGCATGCGATCCACAGCACGCCTCACCAAGCCATGCAACCACTTACCAAACGCCCAAAGGAAACAGGCGCATAAAATTATAATGCATTGTGCATACGGCAGGGGATCCAGAAAAAAATCTATTTTGTTCTGATTTTTATTGTAACAGTAACAATATACATATCACAGAACGCGGGGCGTTTCGGGGTATTTATAATTGAAATAATTAAGAAGCGGCAATCGCCTCTGAGTTAGTGCTCTGTCACGGTGACCGGACTGTGTCAGTGCTCTCGCTTTTCTGGGGTAGCTACGAAAATTATTTTTTCTTGCGAACGCTGGCCGTCGGCTTGAGAATCGAGGGCGGCGGATCGCCGTTCTCTTTAACGAAACAAAGGGGCTGCCCGAAAGGTCGCGTAGTTGTCTCCTCAGATTCTGCAAAGATAGTCCCCAAAAAAGAAATAAATAAATAAAAATAATTACAATAAAATAAAAATAATAAAACAAACACAAATAAAATAATAAGAAGTGATAGAAAGGGGTCGATAATGCACAATGTCTCGCCGCGACTGATCATGAAAGCCCAGAGGCAGGACAGGGTCAAGCAACTATAGTGCGGTTACCTAAATGTCGAGCTATAACTATGTTCGCTCCTATTAACTAACACGTCTATCGCGTACAGATAAAGAAATAAAAGTAAACAAAACGAAACACACAACGAAAAGTTACACTGGAGCCCATCAAGACAGGGACAAACAAAGCTGAGTTGGCAGTTGTGAGACAGAGAGCGTTGCGCTACAGTCGTGGGCGCGTACTTTCCGGCAGAGAAACGGATCGGTGCTGCGGCGAGCCGCGACGCGACCTCGAGCCCCACATGGACAAACTCTTGACGCCGGCGAAGAGCCGCCGCCGCACGCCGCCGTCGGGCCGCGGCGCCGGCGCCCCTACGACAAGCACCGCTCAGTACCGCCCCGAGCGCCCCGTCCCGCCCGCCCCGCGCCCGCGACCCCGACTCAAGTGCGTGCAAAACTCGACACTACTGGAAACTCGTGAGGTGAGAAGCTGCCGGCCGCGCGGGTCGCAGCGAGCCCGCGCCGCACCTGAGGTGGAGGTGGCGGGCTGCGGCGCCACGGCCAGGCCGGCGGCGGGCCGCGCCGGCGAGCGCGCGCCGCTCGGCTCCGCAGGCGCCGCCACTCGCACTACCGGCCCGCCAGAACCCACCGCCCCTGACGCCCCGCCGGGCTTCGCTATTTCGTTGGCGCGCTTCAGAACTTGGTAGGTCTGATCCACTTCCTCCTCTGAGCATCGAGCGAAATGTTAGTCGAGTCGCGACGGGTGGGCGAACGTGTATATTAGTGGGTGGGGTAGATGTTCGCTAAATGCGAATACTAATGTTAGTTCCACGGATGCTGAACTAATGTGCAGGGTATCACGCCTCACAGACTGGTACTGTACCCTCGTCGTAGTAGCTATCGAAATCGTCATCGAACTCGACCGATCCCTTGAAACAAATCTTGGTTAGTCTGTGTCCGGGCAGCCGGCCGTCCTCCGCCCCTGAACAACGTCAACATAACTTCCGACGTGTAACTTTAATGCACCTGTCGTAGCTTGTTTGTGTTTGACTTCGAGTGGTGAGAGCTTCTGGACTGAGCAGTGTATTCGTTGAAACAGTTCATTTATGTAAGATTCAAACGATTGTGAACATTGAACACATTTTGTAGTGTGAATGTGCAAACTATGCATTAATTTAACATTTAAACTATTTCACAATCGCAAGATTACTATGAATATTGAGTCAACAATGTATAGAATGTTTTGTGAATTTTTTTAAATAACATTTTACTATTTAACAACGTAGTGTGTAAGTGCTGAAATTTGAGAGAAACATTACACATCTCTGTATATAACACACAATGCACGTTGTTATAAATTTATAAACAATGTAATCAAGAAAGTCACGTTTGTGTTACCTTAATTTTCTTGATCTGGAATCTGCTCAAATAGATCCAAAGTCATAAAGCAGGAACACGTTCGTAGCAATTGAATTTTGTTATAGTATTAAATCTTACTATAATTGAACTGCATGTTATAAATGTTGAAGTAGAGTAAATATAGGTAAATGTAGATCCTAAAAGTGCGAAAACTTACTTTCTTCGTCGAATGCTGTGTCTTGCACTCTATGCGACTCTATTTCTGAGGTGCTCTTCTGTCTGCGCAGGAGCCTGGACTTTGTCTGGCACTTGCCGACCTGCGGCATGCAGTCAGTGTGCACGTTCATCTTGCATATGCGGCAACGAAGACCTTGACGTGTGTGACCTGGAACAATAAAATGTTTTCATTTTATTTTTCTAATATCTCAATGCTTAGGTAACAATACTGAGAAACTGCTTTTTCTTTTCTTGTTCTCTGTGTGTTCATACCTGTTTTCTTGTATGCAAATCTACCTAAAAATCCTAAATACTAAAAGTTACAATTTGTAGTTTTAACATAGACAACAATTTCATCACTAATGTATTATATTAAGTTTCATCCGACGATGTTGACACGCACAGCTAGTATTTCATAAAGGCGTGTCGCTTTTGTCTATCCGTACTGCAGTTATTTTTTAGCCGCAATATGATTTTATTGCGCAAAATACAACCAACATTAAATTTTCTAACAATAATAGCAAATCTTACAATCAACACATCGAAATGTTATATGTTACGTACAAAATAGGAACAGATTTTAAAAAAAACGGCGCCACCTGAATAATCTTTTTTTTTTTTTCTCGATTTATTGAAATTTATTTACCAGATAAAGAAGTAAATAACGTTCACATCAATCCAAATACTTTTTTCTAATTTTTTCTTTTGTTTTCGTTTATCTAGAATACGAGATTTTCTTGGAACTAGGATTTATAGGAGATAGAAAAATGATATAAAGACAATCTTATTTACAGCGGGATTGGAATTGAAAACAAAATAAAGACTAAAGTTAATTCACTACGGAGCCTCGAGGGAGAGATCTAATTATCCAGTTTTTTTTTCTCTTTTACTGTGAATTACATTCCGTTTCGTTAAATTTTCATTCCATGAATCTAAACTTGTAATGATGAAATGTTTTAACACAAACATTAAAATATAACGATGTTTTTAGAAACAGAATCAACATACTGACTTAATATGTCTGCGTTTTTGTAGCAATACACGTAGAATAGCATTTACAGAATAGATATTATCTAGCAGTTAAATACCACGACCATGCAGAAGACAGGCGTGAAGTGGAAGCAATTCCGTGTTTCGTTTGATGAGTGTGGTGCCAGAAGCCAAACTTTAGTCCCTTTTCCCTTCCCACCTTTTTCCTTATACGAGGAGGATGGAAAGGGAACGTGGATTTGCCGGTGCAGGAGACGCATAGGTAGAGGAAATATCCTGTTTACGTGCGTATCCTCCGTCGATCGAGGGTAGTCAACGCATGCTATTCCGAATGTCTACGGGCAGCGGTCGCTTCGCTAATTTGGAGAATTCACGTAGCTGCGTGCTCGTTTACCACTTTTGGATATATAAAAAAAATCGAAGTGCGCTTATAATAAAATTAATTTTATTCATATTTGTAATATATTCTACTATACAATGTAATAATAGTACAGTATAATGATAACGCTCTAACGCTTTCGTAGCTTAATTAGTTTCGTGTTTACTAGAAAACTCGTGGATATTAATATTGTCAGTGTTTGTTCACAATTAACTAAAGTGTAAATATTTACATTACAAATTACATAGAATTAACAAATGCTTTACAAGTATTAATTAAGAACCCTTTTATAAGTTAACTTGCTTTCCTGAGCGGCTTTTTTTAAATCATGAAAATTTTATTTTATTATTTACATTTGTCAAATTATGAATTTCAAATGTTAAAATGATATGACATGATGACAAATCATGGCAACCATGCTTCCTTGATGTTGACAGCTCATAGTTCATGGTTCCTTACTCACATGAAGGTATTCTTCCAATTTATTTATCCCCTTAGCTTAATAGCGTAAAAACAAAAACCCTAAAACAAGTCGTAGGCGTAGGGCTTTTTATTAAAGAAAGAATTATTAAAACATATGCTTTTATTAGTTTTCGCCCGAGATACCGTCCGCGTGGAACAAAACAAAAATGAGTAGCCTATGTGTTCCTCCAGACTATCCTCTATATCTATGCCAAACTTCATCGAAATCCGTTCAGCTGTTTATGCTACAAAGTCTAACAAACATCCATCCATTTAAACTTTGATTGGTGAGATCCTACGGCACAGAGTAGTGTGTTTACGCTTTATTATATTCAAGTTAAAAAATTAATTGTGTTTTTCATATTTTTGGAAATTCCGTGAACATTACACGATTATGTGTGCCACATTGGCAATTAGTCAAGATTATGATCGATGCCCTCAAGTTTTTCTAAGCAACGTGCTATAAAAACGTTAACGAAGTTGCCACTGGTCGACCTACATTGTCAGTGACCCGAGTGTTCAGAATTTAGCCCTCCGATGAAAATTACATTTTAGGGCTAAAACTAACCAATGAATTATTTTAAACCCTTTAAATGAAATATTTTGGGGTTATTTTGTTATTATGTGTTCGAAATACTTTTGAATAAAGAAAAGGTTAAAATTATATTTAATGTTTAAGCGTTTTATCTGGTATTTATAATTGATTTAGTTTGAATTTCATGTAACAAACGTTAACTTCTATTAATTCCATTAGCAAAATTATTTATCTTACTAATATTATAAATGCGAAAGTTTAGATGGATGGATGGATGGATGGATGTTTGTTAGCGTTTGTAGCCTAAACGGCTTAATGGATCTCTATAAAATTTGGCACAGGTTTAGAGCATAGTCTGGAAGAACACATAGGCTACTTTTTATCCCGGGAATAGTTACGGTTCCCGAAGGATTCATTAATTTAATTTTTTAATTTTTGCTCGATCATTCTGCAATGGTTCAACATATCTTATTGAAATTTGGCACAGATATAAAACAAAGTCTGGAGTACACATGGAATAAGCTTCATCCCCGAGAAATGTCCGGTTCCCGAGGGATACCTAACTTTTTGTAATTTATATAGTTTGTATGTTTTCTAATACCACGCGGTCGAAGTCGCGGGCAGCAGCTCGTTTACAAATAAACTTCATGTTTTTAAATCGAGCAAGACAACTGTTTGAAAATGGAACAAGGTTTTATTTAATTATCTTTAACTACATGAGAGTTGTGAAGCGAAAGAACGAAATCTTAATTATATAGCTTTTTAATTCAAACTTAACGCTCATACTGAACACACGTGTATTGTTAAAAGCCACATTCCAAAGCTAAGTCATAGTGTGGCTCGCATTCTGAAACTAAATAATATAAATTAGTTTTTTTATTTTCTTTTTTTACTTTTAGTTAATAATTGGACGGAATTCTTGCATATATTGGTAAATAAAGTCACGAACATAATTATTTGCTTGGTTACTACTTTTTAATTTCTTATGTGTTTAGGTAGAGATCAATTTTTGATTTATTGGAAAATCTGTTCATAAATGCTTGTTAAAAATAAACTCGGCTCTGAACTATATATTTTTGATTATTTTGATTCCAAAATCTGTTAGTAGTAAAATATTTTAAAACCTCAACGTCGATTGCCAAACCTCTAATCGGAAAAATTATTTCATAGTACTTGTATTTAAAAAAAAGCAAATGCAAAAAGAATTTTTAGGATTGAGAGGTTCAATATCGACGATACCTCTGATTTATAATCGCTATTCATAAAAGTATTAACTAGTAGCTGTTGCTTGCGGATTCATCTGCCTTAAATTCAAAAAAGATAACATAGCTTTTTAATGGTACAAGAATTTTTAGTAATAGGTCCAGCATCATTTGAGGTACTTAAATACAAACAAAAATCCAAATCTTTCCTCTTTATAACATTAGTATAGAACATTATTGTTGGTAATTTAAAAGAGTTTAGTAAAACGATTTTATTTAAAAAGACTAATCTTTTATGGATGTTCATTACGAAGTTCGTAACTGTAAATTACAATTAACAAAGGAAGGCTAAAAGTCCCTAGTTATAAATAATCTAGGTTAAAAATGATTGAGTTCGAAAACTTTCTCTCTTCGCAAATTAAGGCGTTGTTAAAAGAAGTTCGGGAGAATCACGTCGATTCTGAAAGTTTTATACGACACTAGAATTTTCATGCGCCAGTTTAAAATGTGGTTTGCAATAGTCGTGCCAGGCAGCGATCGAGGAATCCATATTATCTTTTATTACCGTTACTATATTTCTACGCGTTAAAAGTGACTCAGTAACGGGCTTAATGACCCTGAAAACGACCTTTAATATAGACCTAGTATTTCGAACAACAAATGACGACGTTGCCTTCGATTCAATTAACGTAAACGATTTCTTTGGCCATTAAAATGCAATTAATGTGTATTTGAAATATAACGTAATTAGATAAAACTTTAATAAAGACGGTTAAATCAGTTCTTTTGTTAATAAGATGATTACGTTGTTTATAACAAATGTATTTTGCCCGGTACTTTGGGTCCAGTTGCCACCTAAATAGAATTAGTGAGGCTTCTTATAGTAACCAATCAAAACTGGATAAGCCAAAATATCTGGAGAGTCATTGTCTGGTCCCGACGAATAAGAATCCATAAGCGCGAAACTCGGATTAAAGTAAAATCTCTTTAAGCAAAAAATCGCGATCCCTTGAACTCAATCTTACCCAGGTTCGACATCACGATTTCTGTTACGCGCAGCTACGAGCTACGACACATTCTAGAAGTTTATTTCTTTTCAAGTAAACAGTGACTAAAGATTATATCAGAAAATAATTTTATTTGCTTAATATGGGAATAAATCCAATCAAAATAATCTCGCGAAGGCTTAAGCCGAAGCGGGAAAAAGATTACAATCGCGTAATCCTTATTCTTGCCTTTAGATGGGTGTTAATAGCATCGCCAATCAGACGATAATACCCACGCTATGACTATATCCCATTTTGAACGCCTTCCATATATACTTAAGCTGTTCCTTAGTGTGCACTTATACTAAAGTTAAAGAAATTTCTGCCAGCAACCTACCTCGTAAGACTTGTGAACAAACGTCACAAGGTGTGATCTTCTTGTATGTATATTCCTGGAAGTTGTGTGCTTCTGAGTCGGCACCGGAACGCATTGCGTCACGGGCAGCTCCGTTCCTCCTAAAATAGTTAAACACCATTAATATTTACATTTCTCAATTGATTAGTATACATACAATCGTTGAGTAAAATTAATATCGATCATGGTAACTTGATAAATTGCCTTTTAATCTATTGTAGTTTCAAATGTTAGAACAAACTTTATTACTGTTGGTTTCCACTGTCCACTTATAGAAAAGTATTGGCAGCCCTATCATACTGTTTGATAAAACTGAGATAACAATATGTTAAGCAGTGGAAACTGATGATTATTAAGTATGTAAACATGTTTGTATAAGGGTATGCAAGCAGTGGAGTCTCATTGTCAGTGTATTGGGTCATTTATCAAGCTGGTATTTTCCAGTCACAATCATGGTTAACAAATACTAACAATACTTATACGTCAGAGATATTGATCGATGACGTCACAAGGTCAAGAGTACGGTGTGGGGTGAACGGCGTTCACCGCCTGGTACCAGCACAAATGACCCTGATATTGGTAATGGCAATCCTACAATCATACTCAAGAGCTACTGATGCTAAATAATTACCAACAAAAACTAGCTCGATATAACTCATAAAGTGCTTGAAAACAAAATAACTAAGCCATAATTAACTATGTTCAATTTAATCAAAAATATTAAGGATCTACAAGTGATGTGACGAGCTGGAGTTCAAATAAAACGAATACAAAAGTGTTGAAACAAGGCGTAAACCTACGGGGTAGTGTTACCTCATGGCCATAACTGTAGACACCGCGTGGTACATTTGATTTTTTCTTTATTGATGCAAAAAGAGAGAAACATCGAAATGAACATGATGAATGTGTTTAATACAATAAAACAAGTGCCAAAGCATTTTTTCAATTGTGATTAATTTCTCAGGATTTAGTAATTTATTAACTGTGGGCTTTCATTCCTGAAATATTCATTTTAAATATTGACGTATGTTTTTATATGAATGTTTTAGAAATGAAATTCCACTCTGATATTATCATATTATAGATTAAGTGTTGTATCTCAAGTAAAGACTGCCGTTTTAATGTGTTCTATATATTAAGAATATTACATTTAAAAAAATAAAAATAGTTAACTAAGATGGATGTATTTCGATTAACGAAAATTTTAAATCATACTAACATTTTAAAAGTGTAATGAAATTATTAAGTTGTCATAATTTAGGAAATATTTACGAAATCTTTTAATGTACACCAAAGTACAAGTAACATGAACATAAATAAATATTCTATTTATCAACGAACCAAACATTTATTTGCTTCTTCATTATCTTGTTCGTGCACAAATAAACGTTAGTACAAAGCGTCGCTATTTCGACACCTGAATATTCTGACTGAACTTTCCTGTCTAAATAAGCCTCTGGAAGGAGGGTACCTCGAACTTAATTTGCATGAATCCCTTTAATGAAGTATTCTAAAAGTTTTACAATTACAAGTAGGATTTTATCTATCTATACATATAATACAATTGGAGTGTCTGTTTGTAATATCAAATGAAAAAATCCAGATTTCGGGAAGCTAAATGATTCGCATTTAAAAAAATCGGCTGGGCCAATTTCGACGGGACTTTCACTGGAGGGTAGGTGACATAGACGGGCATATTATAGTCTATTTTTTTTTAATTCCACGCTGTCAAAAGTTGTGTTAATAATGATAAGAATGTAATCCATTAATTAGTATTATGTTTGGTAAGAGCCTTTAGAAACCATAAAAAGGTATAGCGGATTGATGTCTCTAATCTCGTTTGTACTTGAGAATGCCACGTTGACTAGAAGTAAGAGTTTATATTTGCTACGAGTTGTCACCCGCAAACTTCGTTAGCGCAAATTTGGACCACCGGTTACGCTATTTTGACAGCGCGGAATTAAAAACAAAACAGCCTATAATACGCCTGTCTATGGCAGCTACCCTCCAGTGAAAGTCCCGTCGAAATCGGCCCTGCCGTTTCGGAGATTACCCGGAACAAACGCAGCTTGCGGACAGACAGACATAAAAAAAATTAAATGCGATTTTCGTTATTGGCAACGGAAATATAAAATCTTTCCGAAATCTAGTATTTTTCTATTAATAT
Source organism: Papilio polytes (assembly GCF_000836215.1). Lineage (NCBI taxonomy): Eukaryota > Metazoa > Arthropoda > Insecta > Lepidoptera > Papilionidae > Papilio > Papilio polytes. The sequence continues at coordinate 189,081 of NW_013526359.1, forward strand.
TACAAATAGACACTTCAATTTTATTATATGTATAGATGACTTGGGTCTTAAGTTTAGAATCCCGTTAATTTTCTACGATTTAAGAGGATTTAAAAAAAAATATTAAACAAGTTTGGTATCTCAAAATTTTATTTATATTTCGGAGATATGAACGAATACTGTGTGTGGTGTTCGTGTCGTGATTGCAAATCGTTAGGGGTTATCGAATATTAAAATGAATCTGGTTCAATCAGGGCCAACACGACTAGACTGGTGGAAATGTTTCCGATTATGTTCTCTCGTTAATCGTTCGTACATTTTAGAAAGCAAAATGTTTTAAATTAAATCATCTAAAGTAATGAAAATTACTTATTTCTTTATGAATATTTGCTGTGGTAGTAATTTTAGTAGACGTGAAATATTGAAATGCCAATTTTAAAACTGTAATAAAAAAAGAATTTATAAATATCATGCATTTATAAAATTAATATTATACATGTCGATATGAAAGTTTTCTTTCCTTCATATAGTTACGAATAATCATAATAGAAAAGGACATGAAATGTCCATTTTCATATGAATGTAAGAAAGTGTATGCACAAATGTTTGGTATATTTTAATCTTGTGTTTTTATTTCTATGTTATAGATAAACATGCGATAAAGTTCATCAAGTGTGTTGAATATGCTTTGAGGAACGTTAGAAGCGGACGTTATTATTCCCTTTTTAATTGAAAATGTTATGCTCTGTTTGTACAGCTCGGTAAATGTCAGATTGAAAATAATCTTTATAATGAAGTTATTGTCACAATTAATAAAATACAGTTCAAACAAAAAAGTCATTTATATTAAGCCATTAAGTGTTTTAACGTTGTTTGATTATTATTTAAATAATTCTTATATGAAAAGCAGCAAATCTAACATAAACTAACCATTCCTATACAAACATCCGCATCCGTAGCAATCAAAATAACGGATGTGTTGCCTGTCTTTATGAGGATACAAATTTATAAACAACAGATGAGAAACGAATTGGTATATCAATGTGAAAATATTGATTACTTTACTTTTTAAATATACTTTTAAGAAACAAAAACATTAATAAAATATTTTCTTGCGATAAGCAAAGATTGAAAAGTAGCCTAATAGGCTCTGCAACTTTGTTATAAAGATCTGCTCCTTTATATAACTTGAAATTGTCGTGGTTTTTACAAACATAATGTTCGTAAGCTACGGGTTTCTTACCACCATTGGATTGTTTTAGTTGCCGATAAGCCAATCGTGGTAAGAATCCCGTATCTTACGATCATTACATCTACTTGTCACTAAATTAAGTTAGGTAAAGTACATTAACTTATGTATAGTAATAATTTACAGGTATAATAGTATTTACGTAATATGAAAAAACCTGTGTATTTGTTATATTGTTGTAAAATATGAATAAGCTGTAAAACTTACTTGTCCTGCGGGCCGGGATGGGGTGGCGGCGCGCTGGGTGGTTTCAGGCTGCGGAAGGCTTTCAGCCATTTGTTCTTCATGCTGCCGGCTGACGACGTCGACAGCTTACGGTCCACCGCAGAGCTACTATCAGCTTTCGCAGCGAAGAGCTCCCTCTGTAAACAAAGGGAATTTTAATAGAGAGATATCATTTTTCTTTTACTGTTGTTTTAATTATAGTCTAATCAATCTTTGATTTTGGAAGCTTTCTAATTAAAAAATCTATACATTTATAGTTAGGACTTATTCTTTTTAACAATGATTTACGAGTATATAGATTCTTTACATGAATAATAATGTTGTTGCTGTATAAAATCATATGTGATTATTCTACGTTTATATCACGTGTTTATTCATTAAGAGTTTGCTTGAATATTTAATGAACGTCGCTTCGATTCTGAGAGAGAATTATTGACATGTCACCACCTTCTACGCAGCGACCGTAAATTCAGTCGCACGTAAAAGCAGATATTCCTCGAAATATGATAAAAGGTAAACATTAAATACAACGGTAAACAAGTTTACTATATCAATTGCGACATTATTGTGACTTGTAATTATTAATTACTAGCTGTTCCCGTGCGACTTCATCCGCCTAAAATTATGACAATTTCATTTTGTTGTTTACATGTTCAAAATTACACAACAAAACAAATGTCAAAATGACATGACATGATGACAAACCTTGGCAAATTTGCTTCCTTGATGTTGGCACATTAGGGTTTTTATCCAAAATTTTTACCCCCTAAGTTTAATAGTGTGAAATATATAGCATAAATCGTGACATAAGTGTAGGCCTTTTTATTCAAAAATATGCTGTAGGTGCTGGCATATTAGGCAACAAAGAAGTGTGTATTTACGCTTTATTATAATAGTATAGATTTATGTGAATCTATAGATTATTAATTAAATAAACTATGGTTGTAAAATCTTATTTCTTATCTATAAAATATCTAAATGTACTTAATAGCGAGATAAGAGTTGTTACATCATATTATAGGTACGAAATTTCAATGCAAAATATAAAGTGCTGTATGATGAACGATGACAACTACTCAACTTGCCGCGTCTAAAGTAAATGGGTTCGGAAATGAAACAAGAAACCCCTCGGGACAAAACGTGATGTTAATTGGCGAAAATCGATCGATTCAAATTTAAGATAAGTTGCACTTTTCGTAGCAGCATACTTTTGTATGAATTAAGGTTCTTGAATAGACAGACACGAATAACTAAATGACAAAAAATGTACCTTTGGTATCTCCTCTGTCATATCCATATCTTTACAAAACTTTATTTATAATAAAATATAGCCTATGTTAAACAGTGACAATAGCTTTCTGATGAAAGAATTTTTGTAAACCGTTTAGTATGTTTGGACCCAACTAAACGCAACCAATCAAATATTTTCTATTACAACATTAGTATAGATAAATTGTTTCTTTTAGTATTAGAGTGAACAGAATTTGCACGAATTTAGTTTGAATAATGAAGTAGTACTATTTCGCAAAATACGCGCAGAAAGTTTAAAGGTTATCGCTCATTACATCCACTCTGCAGCACAACGCGGTAACCTTGGAGAGTGGGTGTAATAAGGAATGACATTTCGACGGATGTTTTAGGATCCGCAGACACTATTGCTAGCTCATCCTATTGAATTTAGCTCTATTCCTTGGATAAAACATTGCCAGTCGTAGCTCTTAAAATGAGAGTGGTTTCCAAGAAGATCAAGTCCGCGAGCAAACAGTTTGCCGCACAAAATCCTCCGAGACTAGAAGATTGTGCGCAATTAAAAGAAAACTTAATCATTGTAATGTTAAGTTCTTTTCTAAAGGATTAAATATAACATGACTTTAGTAAAATTTAATTAAAAGTTAAGTTTATGTTAAGACGAAATTTCAAAGTTCTTGACTGCCACAGATTCGTTTTGCAAGAATTTTATTATTTTATTTTGAATTTTCAACTACTTAAAAAAGAATGTATCGACGATCTTCTCAAGTATTTAAAAATAATTGCATTGAACTAAAAATCCTTAAGTATCTTGTTATCGAAGTACATTGAACCAACGTACTGCGCTATTCCTTTTTGCAGTCTGTTATGCTAATTCGGTCATTTCCATGTCTTTTATATCAAAAGGTTTTTCAACTTTTTACACAGACAAAGGATTTCATTTTGCATAGCATGCAAGATGTTAAGGACATAATCTTAACCAGAAATCCTTTGTGAGTCACCATCACTATTTTACAACAGTCTTTACATTTATTTCACTTTTACATAAACTTGAAATGTACATTATTTTTACTATGACGTGTTTTACAACTGTGTAATAAATAAAATGCTTTACGCTTAATTGAGTTTTCTTTCCTACAAATACCTGATTTCAAATCCTTCTTAATCAATTATGGCGTTGTTTTTTATGCTCAATCAATTTTTTTTTTAAAGATTTTTTTTATTTTAGTCGAATGGATCCGAACCCACGACCTCAAGATCGGTAGTCAGTATCCCACACTATTAGGCTATTGGTACTTAAAATTACTCCTTTACTATGTGTTTGTTATGTTTATATTTTTTTTAAGTTTTCAGCTTTGTATCATATGTTGGTAATGTGCAGCATCAAACGTATTCGTGTGCATTTGGCATTTCGATTGTCTCATTAGTGTAATTGGAACACGATACTTGTACGTCCTCTCACCGTACATCCAATTACACATTTAGAATCATAATGATTTCAATTTAGAAGCTGTTTTACGGAATAATGAACCTTTAAAAGGGAATTCTATGTAAGTTGCTTGAATTATTTGAGAAAAAGAAACGAAAGTTTGGCGAAACGTTCTCATGATAAAAAAGCAAAATGAAATATGTATTATATGATAATAAATGAAGATTTATGTGATTGAAATTATATTTCTACTATATTGTATTATCTAAAGATGTAAACATTGTAAGTTAAGTCACACCTTCCCTTGAAAACGCGAAGCTAAACGTGAATAAATCAAGCTTCGTTATATAAGAAAATAAACTTCAAGGCAATGCTGAAATCGTAGAAAAGCAAACGGTATCAGTCATGTAAGTGGCACTTTCCATATTTTACGGGCAATAATGGATTATGCCTGGAAATTGAATCCGAAGACAATAATAGTTGAGTAATGGTGTTAAAGAAGTGAAGAGCTTTTAGCGCAAAGACAAGTTTTGAATAATCTGATATTAAATTACGACGGCGAGTTTCCATTGTTGAAGTACTTCAATATTAACATATTCCTATCTCTTACATTATGTTTGAAAGAAAAGGGACAATAATGTTTTTAATTTTTTTTAGATAACATCCGTTGAATTTTTATGTAATTTTCCAATTGCATATATAAATTGTACTACAGATTGTACGATTATTTATGATTAGCTGTTACTCACGACTTCACCTACGCAAAATTAAAAAAATAATAAAAAAGTATTCTATATTACTCAATGATAACATAGCTTTTTAATAGTGCAAGAAAAAGTCGATCCAGTAGTTTTTGAGTTATTCCAATACATACAAAAATACAAATCTTTCCTCTTTATAATATTAGTTCAGAATGGTACATATTCGAGTAAAATAGAATAGACAAATGTTAATTGCTCTTTATATAATCGACTTCAAACCTTCAATAAATCATTGTTACACCACATAGTTGTTCTTCTTTTGTCGCGGACAAAGAATGCTACTTGGATTGGTTATTAATCTCGGTAGAAACTTCCACGTCGTCTCAAACTGAAGAGGCGCAGGAGGGTTGCTAGTTTCAAGATATATCGTTAAGTGCCTTCTCTACACTAATGAACATTGTTTGTACGATAATGCTGATGACATGTGCAAAGTCTTCGGTAAACTTCTTGACGTATATCAGATCTAGTCTTTGATATATGGCCTTGGAGAACATCTTTTGTTTATGTCGTAAGATGTACTTTGAAATCGCAGGTGCCAGTACCACCTTTTGTATTGCAATGAAGTGAAGTGTAAATGTTCTTACTAGTATTGTAAAGAAGACCGTAAAATACCTGCCACTAAAAAGAATGGCAAAAGGCTAGAAGATAAGACTACGATATAAGAAAATTAATAAAACAATATTACTTAGAACGTGCGCACATCTTTGACTAGACTATTGCACAACTGTTTAGTCCCGCTTTGATTTCTATGAGCTTATATGGAGGTGCACACTACTCGATTTTAGTAATGCAAATAAACAGTTGAATGGGCTGCAAAACAATCGACAATCGCACAACAGTTGTGTGATGGTTTAAAAAAAGTTGTGCGCCCGCAATAATCAAACAATGTTAATGAACTAGATTTGTGGGAATACTAAAAAGTTCTAATTTAATGCTAGCGATGTAAGTCAACGATTGCGTGACCCTGTACTTCCTTTTCAAGTATTGTAGCAGGCACTAAAATTTCAGACCACTAAACTGACCACAATTAATCAGAGCTTTATCGGCGAATTCAGACGTAATGACCTAGTTAGAAAAACGAATACATTAATGGTTTTCAATTTTAAATGTAAACGAATACTTTTAAGAGTTGGAGTTACTTTAAACAAATATAAAGATAGACGCGTAGTTTCGTGTCAAGCACAAATAAATGCGGAGCTATAAAGCTTCTTATCAAAAGTGAATGGGCGGCGGTGAAACGTTATCTGCGTTTACATTTCTTTTATTCGCTCGATTATACTGTGCCGTTCTTTATTTTGTTGTTCCCTTTGAGATTTCACCTTTATAAAGTAAGTCGGGACTCTCTTAATTAAAAGGAAAAAGGAGAATGTTAAACAAAAATTAGCTTTCCTCTGAGTTATGCGACTGGTTTTAAGAGACTGTAAACTTTCAAATTCATTCGAAGCAATTTGATGTATAAATAAATCGTCTGATTCGTTGTGTCTTTCTAAAGGAAAAGAAATGAAACGATATAATTCCTTTGTTGTCTGTTTACTTTGTGGGTATAAACCCTGAAGCGATACGTTTGAGACGTGAAGTCTCGGCAAGGTAGTTTACTTTGTAGATTGCTTGCTACCTAATGTGATAAGTCAGGTCGAGTCGACGAAGTCAATCAATTTTATTTTTACGACACCTCTTTCTAATCTTTCGCTATTTTAGAGCGGGCGCACACCTTTAACTAAACTATCGCAAAACTATTTTGTCGGGATTTGTTTCCTTTAAATGTGGAGTTGCGTACAATACTCAATTTTTAGTTGTGCAACTAAGCAGTCGAATTAGCTGCGAAACAATCGCCAATCGCACAACAGTAACGCGATATTTTTGTCAAAGTTGTACGCCCGCTCTTCGTTTACTTTAAACCAAAGGTCAACAACACCTATGACTTATTGCCAATATAATTCTTTCCCTAGACGAATAAACATAAGAATGTGTTATTTGCGATTCACTTGAGGATTTTCACAGACTAAGAACGCGTCTGTAGATTCAAATTCCCAACACGTGTTCACTGAGTAGTAGATAAATAGAAAATCCTTGGAGCTCATTATATTAAGTACCAAGATGGTACACATTTTGTTACTGAGGCAAAAAAAAGGGAATAGAGATTAAAGAGTAATAAAATAATCAGTGTATAGTTTTGTTGATGAACAATAAAACCTTGGACTTTGCTATTTGCTTTTCAAATCATTTGGTTAGAGTAACAACCCATTTCCGGCTGCGTGAGTATGGTCTAAATGGGACTTTAAGGTAACCAATCAATGGTTTTAGATCCTTATTCTAGAATAAACCCATAAATCATCATAATTTATATAGTCTAGAAGTTTTAGACTGCTCGATTTCGAAGTATTGAGTAGTCTCGCGATAAATAGGTTTATTAAAAAAATCTGATAATCATTAGGTTGTATTTCACCTTTAAAATAAAAACTTCTAAGTTTAAACAAATATTCATTAGTTAGAATGAAATTGCGTAGTATTTTTCTCAGTTTCGCAGATAATACGGATGATAAACAATTTTCTCGGGCAAGGGGATATTTTGCGAGTAATTCTCGTTCCTTTAGAAAGCACAAACACGTGTAAACAGTTCAAGGTTGCCTTGTTGTTCATTAATTTATTTTCCCTGCTGCAAAGGTTTATTGTATTAAATAAAATCCGGCGAGAAGAACGGACACACGTTGACGCTTGATAATAAAATTACATGAAATTTTAAAAGCACTATTGACGCTAAGGTAACGATCAAGAAGGGAGTGATGACTTCTGAGTCATCCCTGACAGATCAAAGAGTTATTTAGAGGACGAAAACCGGGATAAGGTAGGTGAGATAATGATGGCTACTGATGTGCTAAGTTATAAAAATATCCGATGTAAAATTATACAAGTATCGAGCATCTTCAAGGGTTGAGACCTTGTTATCTAACCTTCATACAGTTAACTAACTTTACTCAATGTTAATGAATACGTGTCAGTTAAGACGTACGTTGTAATGGATGGGTAGAAAATATACGACCATCAGATCTAAAGTTCTTAGGTCACAAGTTTATAAGCTACCCGTAGTAATATGCTAATACTTCGTGAGTTTTAATCACAAACTTCGTTTGGGAGGGAAATGGCTATCTATGATTAAACAACGGGCAGTCAGCTTAGTTCGCTACCTAATTGAGAAGGTTTAAAACTCATTTGGTTATGATTTCCGCTTTTAAACCAAATATGCTTATTAAGACCGCAGCAATTAAAATCAGTACAAAATAATAACCGGAGGCCCAACTTTAATCCCTTTTCATTCCCACCCTTTTTCTCATAAGAATAGGATGGAAAGGGAACGTGGAATTGACGGTGGAGGAGACGCATAGAAAGTGGCAACGCATCCGCTATTACGAATGTCTATGGGCAGCGGTCGTTTCGCAATTTTGGCGGATTTAGGTGTCCGCTTGCTCGTTTGCAACTTTATAATATAAAAAAAAATAACAGCAGTGCAATTGTTCCTAAGACAAACCTCGTAAAGACGCAATTATTCGCATCGCGGTTTCCGATTTTAGTACTCGATGTTGACGAGATATCCGTATTCCGTTTGTATTACGATTACAATCTTTGGGAAGACGTCGAAGCCGTAAAAGTCTATCTTGTTTAAGAGCATCTTCAGTACCGTATCAGTGCAAGTCAAGTATTGCCCTTGACTTTTAAAACCAACTTATTAGCTTAATATATCTTGTAAATATTTACGAAGAAACCATAGACAATAATTATACTGTTTATTGTGATACTTATTAAAGGTTAAAAAACTTGTGACGAGATTTTAATATGTATTTTCATCTTTATTGTTAAGTATGTTACATTTAATTTCGTTATCAAAAATCATCAATTTCTAACAGTCACATAAATTTAAAAGTACATAGTAAAGAGACAAACGTCTTAGATAAATCGTGCTATTATTTTTAATACCACTTCACCTTTTATCATATAATCCGTGTCGTATTACGATTTTTTTACGACCGTCTGTTAGTATCTACGTCTTGATGTAACTCTGCTTTGGGCGAAATAGATGTTGTAACTACCTAATGTACTGCTATGTGAAAACTTTCATAGCTCCCATTTGATTCGGTAGGAATAGTAGAATTTTTATTATCAAAATCCTCTGATCCAACGTTCAGCAAACCACTCAAGATCAGTCGAGTGGACGAAAATTTAATTCGACAAATCTAGTAAAACGAATTTTGTATTCTCTGTAAGACGTTTGTTGACGAAATTTAGCTAATTTATATTCGTCGAAAAAGTTATAAAGCAGCGTCAAAGAAATAATTATGTTTGCGAATTTTGGTGTATTGAAGTTATTTTACACTAGCGGCCCGTCCAATATTCGCACGGCTGGACATTTATTTTTAAAACATTTTGAACAAAGCCTGGGTTATTGTTACACAGTTATAATGTAGCTTTCTATTGCCAAAATATTTTTTGAAATCGAACAAGTAGTTTTAGAGTTTATTCATAACATTAATAAAATACAATGTAATATAATTTTGTTAGTGTAGACAAATAAAAATATGCTTACAGTTTGGCTTGAGATTCAAATTAAAAAGTAGTATAAGTGCGAAATTAAATTTGGGTACATGTACAACAAATGGAAATTGATTAGTTGAAAGAATAGAGACGAAATTGAAAACACGAAGTCCGGCAGCCGCAACGCAGCGTTTAATTAAATATTGTTTTATAATAAAAATATTGTAAGTTTTAAATAGGTTTGTATTGAATACAGATTCAACAAATAACAATATTTACTTAAAGCATGTGATTTTTTACTTATAATTTAATAAATGATATTTATTTCGCCACAAACTATTTTTATAAATCTCTTTCTGAAAAGCCAAAACTTTGCCGTTCGTTAGTAAACAAAAATAGTTTAATAATCGTAAAATTTTTATAAAAATTAATTCATAAGATAGTAAATATGCATCTCTTTACATGTACCAATATTATCGCAAAAATTCCTTCCCAATTCATTCATCATTGCAATTTCCCAAAATGCAGTATACTGCTTGCTGGCAAAAAAAAAAATATACAGTCCTCTTAATAATTAGTCGTGTAGACAATCAATTCTTCAATGAAGCTGTTCGCGAAGGACTTATCTCGTTCTTATTGAAAAGTTGAAATTGACTAAATAGTTTAGGAAAACGTTGAAAAGATTTCAACGACAAACAAATGTCTAGTAAAATCCAAGAGATTACAGTAATTTAAAAACAAATATGTGATTAAGTTTTGAGACAAATGTAAATATTTAGAATAATTTACAAGAACTTACATCATTGAAATAGGCTTGTTCCAATCTCTGTCGACTCTTATTTTTACTGTACTCGGGCAAGCTGGACTGTCGCCGCATCCGCATTCGCTGTTCTCGTTCCATTGTCATGAGATCGGACTTTTGGGATAGCACCAGATAATGCAATCGATGTACTAGATCCATTATATTAAAATTATCGCAAACTTTAATGGAATAATGATTATTTATTATAAATTAAAATTAATAATAAAAATTTTAATAGAGGTTAAAAGTCTGGAATAGTTAAGAACTAAAAGAAAAGCACTATGAAAGTCACATATTGTAATTAAGTTAACAAAGTGGTAAAGGAGATCCACGTAAGGAGCGACGCTGGAATAGCGCGGCACACGTCCATGTGCAACGTCGGACGTGATGCGACTGCCGTTAGCGGCGACGGGCGCCGGATGTAGCGTGGCGGATTTCTGGCGTCGCCTGGCAACCGTTTTCTAACAACACGCGTTTTTCGATTGAAAAACCTAAAGGGTTAAAGATAGCCTATTCAGAATTAAGTTTTTATTCTATGACTCGAATAGCTAACGGTCGGCTTCATAATGACAATAATATCGGAGATTTATAAATTATGAGTTAATTGCATATTTGTTAATTAACTGCTAGGATGGGAGGATAAATGTTTACAATACGATACGTTGCATAATAAAATTCTTTGTTCTCTAATCGGAGACGAACAAGTAGGTTGAAGCAAATTGGTTTGACCTTAATCTGCTTGATATAATTAAACAGCCACTAATATATTTAGACTATCATCAACCAATTATGTTGGAAGTACCTGCATACCATTGGAGGGATTTGTGCTTAGGTATTTTCCTACATCTTACTAATATTATAGACGCGAAAGTTTAGATGGATTGATGGATGTTTGTAAGAGTTTACAGCCTAAACGGTCGAATGTATTTCGATGTTTGGCATAGAGGTAGAACATAGTCTGGAAGAACACAAAGGCTAAAGTTTTTTGTTTCTTATATTTTCACTTAAATTTGTACATGAATTAAACACAAAAAATCTTTAGGTTTTAATGTCAATAAATTATTAAAAGCTAAGGTGAAACACGAAAATACAGTCATTTTCGTACTGGCACAAAATCTATCGTAAATTCCAAAGTCAACACAGCGAATGGCCTCCTTTGACACAGTCAAATGGAGTCAGCTGGTAAATAGATGGCTCCGCAGAGAACGAAAACGCAATCCGTATACTGCATTTCAAAGTAGGACAAATGACACATATGTATTGTTTTTAGGGTTACTTAAATTTCCCCTGAAAGACTGAAATGGGACTTCAGTTTTTCAGAGGACAAATAAAGCTTGTGATAAAAGATGGTTACTATTAAAACATTGTTTTAAATTTCATTTAATCCCGTATTTTAAGTTACATATAAATTTTCAATAAATTATCAATACATTTTTATGGACATTTCAGAAAACACTGTATTTGACATTTCCAAAATGTGCGTTATATAGCATAAAATACTAAAAGTAGTTTAAATTAGCAGTTAGATTTAAACTGGATTCACTTAAATATTGGAAACGCAAAATGTACGATATGGTTGTTAGAACATTTTAAACATAAAAAATGAAAACGTTATATTTAGAAAGAATATATTTTCAGACAGAATTCTCTAAAACATTTCAGTCTACTTCAAAATTAACAAAACTTTTGCTAGATCTTCATACAACGGCATAGAATCTTTTTAACGATAATATTATCGCTTTTAATTATACCCGCCTAAAAAATATTTTTTAGGACAGTAATGTTGCCCTAGAGTATTGACTTTTTTACCTTATCACGCGACACAGCAATAGTACATAAGTACTATTATACCTATTACTGAAATCCATTTACAATGAATTGCTGGAATTTGTAAATGCAAAAAACGAACCCAAAAATATTCAAGACTAGACTGTTACTTGCGACTTCGTCCTATAGATATAGTCTGTTACTCCGCGATAACGTAGTTTTGTAATGGTGTCAGAATTTTTGAAATCGGCCCAGCAGTTTTTGAGTTATTTCAATACATATAAAAATACAAAACGTTCTGCTGTATATTAGTATAGACAATACTAGATGGTAAACAAAGTGTTTAATAATTAAATATCACAAAGTATAGCACAAGACGAAAAAGTCATGTATTCTAGAATATTCTATCATTATCTTTATTAGGACTGGGACATAGTAACAGAACGAACGTGCTTGCGTGTGCGTTAAACACTCGAAGTAATTTAATTAGACTAATTAAGACGTCATTGTTTCTAATTGTTTGTTTATAAAATATATTTATTTATTCGAAACCAATAAGGTTAGGTTAAGGGTTCGGATGCCCCCATTCGTCTATTGTATACCAGAATTCGAGACATAATTGGTAACATAAACAACAACTTGAAATGGTACAAAATTATAGTTTTTTAAAAAATTTACAAATGCTCTGTTAAAATATAGAAAGAAAATTAAGATAGATAAATCAGTAAAAGCTTATTAGATGTTTACTATTGGATACTAATTTATTGCATTAAAAATATGAAAAAGCAAGCACATAGTTTTTAAGAATAATTAGTCAGTTAAATTAAAAAAAAAATGGCATCTTTTTGCATAGGCTGTTTTATAAAACAAAAAAATAGTAAAAAATAAAACACTTTTAGAAACAACAGAACCTCGTTTATTTATTCAAAATTCAACAGTTGTTATTTATGCATATAACTTTTGAATTTACAACATTATAATCTGTAAAAATTTATTTTTTAGTTTCTAGCATGTTCTATATTATTCTTTAGACACTGTTATTTCATTAATCAAACACTGTTTTTTTCAAAGACAATCATAGAGATGATTGACTATGAATTTTACAAACGTTTAAACAATGACAGCCACACATTATATTCTTTCGCACAATGCCATCACAGATTAGTAAAAAAACGTTATATATGTTAATAAAATTTAATAAAAATATGTGTTTAAATAACTTAGAAATAATTGTTTTTAATGGAGCTTCAACACTACTTGTATTTATTTCAAAAAATATACATTATGAGACCAAAGTAATGTAAAATATGAGTACATTAAAATGTATATAAAAATATTTTTGTTACATCATTATTGTACATACTCATAGTACAACCCTTAAATAACATTAATTGTGCATTTACTATTTTATGAGTAATACATAAACAATTTGCAACAAGCTACTTTGTTTAACAATTAATGGAAAACATCTTAAAATGAAAACAAAATACCCAGTTGTAAATGTTTAAAAATCAGTAAAGAAAGTATAAAGTAAATGGTAACAACAAAGATATGTACTTTTAGGTATTTAAAGGAAGATATTTTATTTTCAATATGTACTGATTATTACATTACATATTGTCATGTAATAAAATAATTTGTACTTATGTATTAAAAGGCAGGAGGCCCAACTTTAGTCCCTTTTCCTCATAAGAATAGGTTAGGACGGGACGTGGATTTGACGGCGGGGGAGACGCATAGAAGGGGAAACATTTTCTTTATGTGCGTCTCCTCCTCTGTCTATTAAGGGTAGACAATGCATCCGCTATTGTGAATGTCAATGGCCAGCAGTCGCTTTGCCATTTTGGGGGATTCAGGTGGCCGCTTGCTCCTTTGCCACCTCATAATATATAAAAAAAGGCAATCACATAACATGTAAAAACAAGCTTAAAAACCACAACCTAAGTAAAAACACTATTATGGCTCACTAACTTTTGACTTTCCATTTAGTTTCCCTAACTGGCCTAACATTAGTACAGTGTTTATTAAATTCTCAGAATATATCCGTTGATTCGTTTCCATTCTTCTTAATTTCTGAACAACATATTTGGAGAAGAATTCAAGCTCGTTCTCATTACCTTGACTCCTGTCATTGTTATTAAGGCCTCTTTTATGTCTATTACTTCTAGGACTCGCTTGTGAGTTTACTTTACTTTCATTAGGTGTATTTGAATCTTCACTTGTATTTGTCTGGGTGTCATTTAAATCAACATGTAAGTCATTTGCCTCTTGTTCATTCAGTTGTAATGTTAAATCATCGGGCACAGCAACCATTGGCACATGGTTGTCCAAGAAGAGAGGTGAAGGAAGGAATGAGACTTGCTTTCGAACCTTCACATCTGTAGATTTTGGTTTAAATAATAAAGAGGTTATATTTGGTTCTTCGGTATTTGTTTGGTTTGATTGGTTTCTCTTAGTTCCGGTGTTTTTTAATCGATTTGTTAGTTTATTGCTCCAAAAATTAACTTTAATTTTTGTTTTGGTTTTCGGCTTTTTCTCTTTGTTTGTTTTTGTTGAAATTGTAGGCAATTTGTAACGAATAGTGTCGTCATCAATATCCACGGTTTCTTTCTTTGTTTTCTTGGCAGTTGATTTGTTAACATTGTTTATGTATTTTTTATTTATTTTATATCGTACAAGGTCATCCTCGGAATGATCACTGTTTCTTTTCAATGTTACTGGTTTCATAATAACCAGAGTAAGCACGTAAAATTAAACCCAAACCTTTTTCACCTGAAAGAAGAGTAAAATAAATTAGTTGTATCAGTCTAAGCGCATAGTAAAACTGTCTTCAAGTTAATTTAAAAGTTTGTAGTTGTGGAAAGCTACGATACGTCACAAAATTTCCCGCGCAAATTTTAGACAGATGATTTTGACATGGAAACAAGAGTTTTTAATAAATCTCAAAATGCTAACATGTCTGTACGAACTTTATTATATTCGTATATCTATTAGATGATTATATAGATAAAATAGATATGCATTTTAGGTTATATTTGTAACATTTTAAAACGCTTTAACATCGAAGCATTTGTTAGTTTACTTTTTTATAAGTTTTTATAGTCGAACAGTTTTACAATTTATTATTGATATTATTGTATTTATCTACACAACTTAAGTTATTTACGATATATTACATTATATAATAGTAAAATGTATAAACACACAAAATCTTACCTTGACAACCCGTTGATACGTATATCTAATTTTCACTGTTGTGTTCTATAAAACTCTTCGTTTATACTTGTACAATATTTTCATAGATCACAACACATGCACATTGTACAAACCACTATTGAACCAGACCAGACACAGCAAAGATTACAGTCATATTACAAACACGGATAGATAACCTAACCTGCCTAGCCTACTGCCAGCCAACTTCACTTCATTTCATTGACGTAAATAGTTCCGAATTTATCCGCTACGACTTCAAGTCGCTACGCGGCGGGCGGCGCGGGAAAACTGTTCACTGAAGTGTTCGCGTTTGTGGTTTCATTTGGTTTTCAGATGATTAAAATAAGACTCGGGCGGAGATATTTTTTAAGATCAATAGAAATCGTACGTTATGATAGTTGATATATTTTGTATTAAGTTTGTATAAATAATCAATATTCCCTTGAATTAAAATTCATAGAAAATTATACTAACATATGTACTTTAGGTACATTTATAGTTTTATTACTTTTTTTATAAGTTTAAATTATGATTATACATGTTACATGTTTTTTAATGAAACAATATTTTTTGGAAGTACGTTTAAGTTCGTAAATGTTATTCTATTTTTCTTTCTAAATCGTAAAGATCTGTTTTAATTTTTATTCTACATCTAATAAATTTAATAATTATTTTCGAATTTACTACACTACCTTTTTAAAAAACATCTTAACGCAAGCAAGAAACGAATACTTTGAGAACGTTGATAACTTGACATTGACTATAAAAATACTAACGTATTTATTCGACTTTACACATTAAATATCATACATATCTAACTATACTATTATTATTACCTAATGACACTAATTTTTACTGTAATACATAATTATACAATAAAATAATACATTACACTTACCATATGATTTTTCATAGAAATCCACCCCATTTTTACACGATATTTTATTTTCCTTTTATTATCCGTTTTTGCGAATTAATAAAAACTGTTAATGGACGGAAAATTATGGTCTTATTTGCGAATCTACAAATATAATCAAATATGTAACGTAGTGTGAATTTTTAGGTTATGTTAGTCCGCGAGATCTCTTCTCAGACTGAATGAACTGTAGGAGGCTGTGCGCATTGCGACACAGTACAAAATATCCTTAGGTTGATGTCAATACATAAGTGTTCTTTGTTTACATGAATAAAAAAAAACAATAAGTTTTACCCTTATCAATTTAAAACGTCATTAATATCGACTATAAGAAAAATCTAAATATTTTGAATAATATGTGATAATTTATAAGAGTAATTGGTTACGATCTTGTAAATATTTCATAAATATTGATTAGTAATATAGACGAAGTGCATAATTCAGCGCGCATGCGTGTAATGTCTGGTCTCAGCTTCATATTTTTTAAAACACCTATAAAGCCGTGTAAAGATAAAAACGAAGATTATTTTTTTTTAATTTTACAATTTAATAACCTTTATTGTAAAACGTTTCTAAATTTTTTATATACTTATGAAGCCGTGAATGACAAAAATGTGTTTTTTAATTAGTTTTTCCTGCTGTAAAACGTTATGAAAAACGTATTCGCCTACATCGATTATGAACTATCGAACAAAAAAATAAGAGGTCACACAATGTACTTATATTTAGAATAATAAAACCTTTATTACATCTGATCTATCATTATTTCGCGCTGCTGTCTCATAAGAAATGAAAACTTTCTACTCATTTAAACTCTGAGTTTTCCACATATAGTTTATAGTAATTTAATAGTTTGTCAATATTTATATCAAATGCATTTACCTGTGCTCTAACCGCCGCCAAATGCAGCTGTGTTGCTCTGTAGTCGTACTTCTTCAGCGAAATATCCTCCTAAAATTAATTTATTTCATTAGCACAATATAAGTACATTTTAAATCTGTGACTTTGCACAGTTAGTTGCACACACATAGGTTTATTACTATTTAGTAAGATTTTTAACATGTAATAGTCATTAACTAAGGAATAAATCTGTTTTTCTTACTAATTAAATTATACGCTTATTTTTAGCATTTGTCAGTGATAGCTCCATCTAGTGATATGATTGGACAAGTCATTCATTGTTTGCCAGCGGAAGATTTTTACTGTAGCGCGATAGATGGCGCTATACACAATCAGGAACTTATTAAAAAAAATGAACAATGTTATTAAGTTCGTTCTGTTAGCTTTTTATCTATTTTTGATGTGTTCTGTATTCGTAAAAGTTATTTGTTAATCTGTGCTATCTATCAATACATTTATCTAATCAGTTCTAATTAAAAATTACACACCTTTATCAGTATTTCTCTATTCTTTTCCCCATGGAGGGTCAGCACAGTATGTATTGCTTTTCCATTTATCTTTTTTTTATATCTTTAAAATAGTTGAAACGTATTGGTTTTTAGCAAAAAATAATTATTTCAATATTACATAATATTGTTGTTTAAATTGAGAAGAAAGTTGTTAATTTTGAACTTAAAGAGACCATAATATTTTTATAAGTCACGATTTTTAAAAAAATGTTTTAATCCATCTTAAAAATATCAAAACAATCTTACGTCATAGGAATTTAATTGTAATCGAATAATGATTTGTTTGCTGAAGCGTTATATTTTAATGATGTCCCAATACTTGTCCTTGTTTTAATAACTGGTTAATCATTTTGAATTGTATTACAATCGTATAATGTACAAGTATTATAATTATTTATTTTTATTATGGCGTCCAATAGCCTATCTCAGAGTCGTTAAATGGTGTATTATGAAGTATGTCGTATGGTTTCATTGGTTTAGTATGAAGTATGTCGACAACAAGAGCGGTTCCAGCTTTTGCGCCAGGGGGAGGGGGGGGGGTCACACAGTCGTGATCAAATCTAGAGCTTGACAAAATATGTAAATACATTTTGTCAAGCTCTTGACTAATCAGCTCAGGGGGGGGGTCATGATCCGCATGACCCCCCCTTGAATCCGTCCTTGGTCGACAAACAAATATCTGTGTGTGACAAGTGAGTTAATCATTGTTTTCTTTTTTTTTGTCTTAAAAGAATAATGTTATAATCAAAGTTAGGTACCAAGTCTTTTTAGGTTTATAGTTTATGCCATATTGTCAATATCGCTAAAACAAATTGTATTTGATCACGCAAGTTGCCATGGCGACTGAATGTTCGTGTGTACCCATAGCATACATTGATGTCCCATAATTTACATTCATTCTTTTTTATTTTTATACTGCGGAAGGCATTTTCGTTTGGTTGTAAAATTGCTTTTATATTGCCGTTGCTCTGTAAAATAAATTTGACTGTCTTAATAGTAAGGTCAAAAATGCTTTGTTTCCTTTCCAAAGGAGGTATAGTAATCCTTTATTAGTGCATTTCACTTATACCAAATCTACAATAAACTTAATGTCCATTTAACCACTCTGAGTCGATACGTTTTTAAACAGAGCTTCAGATCTTTAAGTCAATGTGATTTTAGAATGCAATTATCGTAACCATATAGGGCTAAATAAATTATAATGATAAAATTCACGAACCTTTATGTAGACCCTTTAAAGAGCTGTTTACATTTACCTGTATCTCGTTGACTTTGCTGTAGAGATTACTCTCCAGGTTGCGGCTTTGTATGCGCGCGAGGGAATCCAACCCGTCCTGGGATAGAGTGAAATTTTATTAAAAACATTCTGCAGGACATTATAAAATTTATTTCATACATTGGTAAATATTTTATATATCTCATCGTTATAAATACGACTATTAAATTACAGTTAATTCATGAATAAACAATGATTTTTAAATTTAATATTACTTGTGTACTCAAAATCAAAACGAATAATCCTTTTTTCATTCCCTCTTTTTTTTTACTTAATTCTTACTGCAGTGATCACTTTACAAGGCATTACTGCTAAGAAGAAATCGGTACCGTGCCGGAGTAGCGCAACACTAGTTTATTTTCATACGCGTCCCTTCCCTATGACATCTGTCAATGTCAATAGTCTATTAGAGAGTATTAAATTATTATTATTGTTTAAAATTACTTATTTTTTAAATATTGTATGGACTTCTAACCTGTAACTGCTTGATCTGCATTTCCAAATCCTGTGCGTCTTTCCTCAGCTGCTCGTAGTTTAGACGCGCCTCCCGTATATCCATGCGGTCGAGCAACATTTCGCCGCGAAGAACTGGTGGCATTGTCTCCTAAACACGAACAGATCATGAAATTTGAAGTAAGGTTTCAGTTAAAACTTGAATCAGTTGGTATTTTTAGAAACTACTGAACTATTTTTTTATAGTATGAATCTAGTTTTCGTGTTGTTACAATTTTAAGTCGCAATAGTTTAAAAAGTTTAATATTACTTTTTTGTCAGTGAATAAGAAAAACACATTACAAATAAATGTATTTACGAATAAGACGGACAACAGAGAAAATTTTACATTCGATTGATTTTTTCCACTTCGTTGATTTGACGGTTTCAAATCACTGAAGTTGTTTTTACGCATTTATTTTGTAAAAGGACATCAAATAGTTTTTCACGTTGTCCGAGCTTTGTGCTTCAATTGTGAAATTTTTCGACCTCACAATAACAACGCCTATATAAAATTCTACTGTTATTTAGCATTCAATTACGTTTCTATTCGTTTTGAATATGAAAATATTTCTGAATTACTAACGAATTTTGTTTGTTCAATGATTTCAAAATTAGGGATGTCAAACCAACGAGTTTGGTTTAATCTTTGTTATTGTTTTTTGTTTTTTTGATTGTTTTCTCTCAATTTGAACTACAAGTCGTCGATTACAAGGATTTTAACATGACACTTGACTTATTAAAACTTTCGTGAGACATTATACTATATTAATTACAAAAGCCGGCTTAACTTACACTGCATATACCGAAAGTTGTCATGTCAGTTAAACCATGTCTTGTAATAATAAGATACTTGGGCATATGTTGGTATTTACCGCGGGTACGTCGATAGGTGGGTCTTCGGGCTCTGGCGGGTAGGGCGGCATGAACGCACGGCGGGGGACCCTGGCGGGTGGCTGAGCGGTTAGCAGGGCCCGTGCTAGATGCGCCAAGTCTGCGGTACTCGATACAGCGCGGGACTGAGCGCACAAAGACTCGTAGCGACGCAGCTGGTTGTTGCACTATATACAAAATTTAAAAAAGTCATTGCTCACGGCGACAATTGCGGGCATATCTACGGGTTTCAGAATCTTATAACATTAGGCGATCCGCTGGTAGTTTGCCTCGGTCTAGTGTTAAAAAAACTTGGCATAAGGTTTTAAGATATTAAGACGCATGTACAGCCCCCCACTGGATAAACGTCCATGTGCTCTAATTAAATTATAACTGTATCAAATTTATAATTAATTAAACTAACTTAGTAAGTAAAATACATACTAACATAATAATAGATCTTTATCTGTAGTCAATAAATTAAAAATAAAAAGTTATACCCTCTTTTCCTTTTTCCCTTTTTCTGTGTCAACTATGACATATGTGGATGTTGGTCACTTAGTTATAATATTCTGGTTATTTACTGGTTATTTATTGGTTATATTTGTCTGAGACTTACTTTATCAGTGATAATTTCTCCTCCCTGATAAATAGCTTCGCTAACAGCTGCCGTCACGTCGGTCAGTATCTCTTCAAGTTCCTGCAATCAAATACACTTTGAATACACTAAAATTATGCTGTATTATTCATGATGTATCAACTTTGAGGGTGTGATAAAAATGCTAATGTAATCGCCTTCTTGAGCCATGGTCGTGGCTTGAAAAATTAGTCAAATCAGGGTCTCTACTCCAGTGGTTTATTAGTATGTTTTATATGGGGGAATAAGGTCTGTAAAAACTATGATATGTTACCATGTTTTAACGTTTTTTTTAAAGGGAGTTAAAAATATAAAACCTTTTTCATTGCAAGTTTAAAACGTAAATGTACAAAAATAATGTTACTTAAATTCTAATTATTTTTTCTGTATTATTTGATTTTTTTTATTTATCATTTAACTATACAAGATCAAGTTAAAAATAGTTGCATATAAAAAACGCTAAATAAACTTTAGTAGTTTTTTACTAACTCTTTAGTGCCTTCCGTACATAAATATTGTTTTAGTTTATACGTAATGTTTTTCTTCGTTATACATTTTATTAAATTTAAGGGTAGTTCGTTAACTAATCTATACTGATATAATAAAACGTAAGCACACACTACTTTGTAGGATGTCAGCAATCACAGCATATTTTTGAATAATCTCCTCTATAATAAATGGCCCTATACTTATGACACGCTTTAGAATATATATTTTTACGCTATTAAACTTGTGGATAAATAAATTGCAAAAAAACCTTTATGTAAGAAAAGCACCATAAACTACAAGCTGCCAACATCAAGGATTGCCATAGTTTGTCATCATGTCATTTCATTTGACATTTGCAATTGATAATTTGATAAATGTAAACAATAAAATAAAATCATAATTTTATGCGGATGAAGTCGCACTGGAACAGCTAGTTAAATATAACTGGGAAATGAATTGCTTGTGTGAACGAATGTTTTCCATAAGTACAGTTGGTACCTTTCAGGGGTTTAATTAAAATGACTTAGGGCACGTGTTGCGTATAGCATGGCTTGAATGAACAGAACACGTAACAGACGGATTAATTATACGAACGGACGTATCAAATACACGATATTAATTGAAATAGTGTGAAATGCATTATTGAATGAATTCGTAGCCGAACACATTTGAAATAGAAACATCAAACATTTTACTAGCAAATTATCATGTTAAGTACGCTTTTTCATTTATTCTTACCAGGGTCTTGTAACGATACAGTCTAAGGCTTTTTCTTTGGTTAATTAGAGGTCTGCGGTAAGAGTCGTTTGGTCACTTAAATAGCACATTTCTCGTAATAAAAATACAATAAGTGTCTCCCTTAAACGACTGTGACGGCATTTAATTACAAAACACAAATCGTATGTAAGCTATTTCTGTATCATAATGTGTCTCGCTTTAGCTATATCTATACTAATATTATGAAGAGGAAAGATTTGTATTTTTGTATGTATTCGATTAATGTAAAAAATTCTTTCACTATTAAAAAGGTAATTTATTTATGGGTAACGTAGGCTATATTTTTGAATTCCACGCGGACAAAGTCGCAAGCAAAAGATAGTACAACAGAAATTTCTAGACTTTGTTTTCGTATTAGTGCAATGTCGGCATTGATTTCAGTTTGGAAATGAATTCAGTTTGCAGCGCCGAGTCGGGTCGTGGTTACGCTGGCCGCAGCAAAGTTGGTGCACACTGCGGCAGCCCGCTAACTCATTGAACTTTCCTAACTAAGATTGAACACCGACTGGCTTCACATTTACTCCGCTCACATACAAACTATATCACAATGTTTGCTTGGTTTATTACATTTGTTATATTTATTCAGAAAGAGGAATTGTTAAGATTGAATGTGGATGACTATAAAGGCAGAGGAAGACCGAAGAAAGTATGTATGGATTGTGTGATATGCTTAAGAAGGGAGTGGATTCAGGTATGACGGCCTATATAAAAAGAGCAGCGTACTGTGTCGACCGTCTGTAGTGACAAGGGCAGGTTGATGATGATATATGAAGCGAAATTAAATGTAGAATAGAGAAACACCAAAAATAAACTGGAGTTAAAAATAATTCGTAGAACAAAGGTATGGTAGCGAAAAATCGATGACCTGCTAGCTTATTTATAGAACTCCGAAAATGAAAACTTCAATAACATTTAAAAATTTCAGATATCATGTTACTAGCTGTTGCTTGTGGCTTTGTATGTGGAATTAAAAAAAATAGTAAAAAACATAGCCTTTGTTACGTAGCTTTCTAATTGTGAAAGAATATTTGAAATAGGACCAGTAGTTTTTAAGTTATTTTTAGATATACAAAATACAAAAATACTAATCTTTCCTCTTTTTAAAATTAAGAATAGATAACGATTCCGCTTAATAAATAATACAATACGACACGCTTATAAAACAGTTTTAAATAGTGATTAAGTTTTAATTTCTCTTTTGAATAGTACTTAACGATCGTCACAAACGAATTCGGTATACATAAAATATTTTAACAAAACAAGTCACCTTTTAACAGCAAATGTACCTGTTGAATTATACAGCTGGTTGTAACGCTGTCGGTGAAAATAAAAGGGGACTCGAGTTTAAATTTCCAAGCTTTCTATATTTACCTAACAATAAGTGTTTTTGCATGTTAATAAAGTTATAGTTACTGTAAACTGTGCAGAATAAAACTACACAATAATAACAAAATTTAGGATCTCACAATGGGAATGGAATGCTTTTTTTAAAAGTTCACATAACATCACAGTTGCGTTGCATAGTTAAAGGGTTAACAATTGGAAAAAGACGCGGACAAGACGAGTAGCTGGAAATTATAACCGCTTGTAACAGCATTTCAAGCGACATGCCATTCTCTTGGAATTCGACGTATCCACCTCTAACGTCCTTGCTTTCGCAGTATGAGTATTACATATTCGCAAATATCTTACTAATATTGTAAATGCTAAAGTTTACATGGATGGATGGAGATTTGTTAGTTTAAAGCCTTAACGGCTGACGGATCTAGATAAAATTTGGCATAGATGTTTGGAAGAACATATAGCCTATGCTTACTTATATCGTTTTTTTTAAGTACACACGGACGGAGTTGGGGGTCAAAGCTAATTAGGTAATATATCCTTAAATAAACAGACACAAGAACTATTTAGACCTGACGTACACACTGATTATATGAAAAAGTATATGTACTTTATATTTAATATTTCTAGTTATTTATTAATGATTTTATATTGCATTGGTAGGTATCTCCAACATGCCGTACTGGTTATAGCGATGCCCTATATATTGAACCGGCACAAGTGTTCCAGCTTAGAATGGAATTTTAATGAACTTGAATAAATGATATAATTTAAAACTTCTCTTAAAATTTAACTGGAGCACAATTACGAGTATGTGCTATTTATGGTAAAAATTCTGTCAACACTATTCCTTCTGTTTTCTCTTATTTCTAAGGTTTGGCATGTCTTGTCATTTTGACATTTGCTATTGATAATTTGACAAATGTAAACAATAAAATAAAATTTTCATATTTTCATGCGGATGAAGCCGCACAGGAACAGCTAGTATTTGTAATAAGAACGAGAGTTTAAGGTTATGTTTTACCTGTAGTATTGTAGGCAGGGTATGCTTGTGGTACTGATCTATCATAGCGTTGGTCGCCGTCAGCTGCTGCACGTAGTTGTTATGTGAGTCATAGTACGCGGATAGTGCAGCCGTATTCTGGTTGTTGCAGTAGTTGAGGAACGCCGCGCGGTATTCTTGACGACTCTGAAATAGTTAAAACAATAAATTAATAAAACATGTAAATTAGTAAAAAAAAGTCTTACTGCTACTTTTATTTAAACTGTGGAGAACAACGAGTTGAAAAATTATATTTAGAACGTTTAAGCCGTTGCTGTTAGAGGAGGTTAGAATCGAACATTCTCGAAGGGTCCAACATACCTTCATTACTCGCGAATACTTTAAAAATACGTTGACATTATTGTTTGAAGAAGTTTAATTATTAAAGTTTTATGATATGTCTTTTTATAATAAAAAATGAAGCGAAATGACACAATATTAATTATAAGCGCCATTGTTGCGTCACAACAAACATATCAATATCGACCATCCAATATTGTGTATTGTTTCGCAAGCAATATCATATTTCATTGTGTCCTTATCGGAAATCTCAATGGTTTTTGTACGGTAACTATCAATAAACTTTTTTTGGTAGATTGGTAGAAAATAAAGCTACTAAACTTAGTTGTTTTTATAAAAATGCACGTAGGTATTTTTAGTAATTGTGTTATGAATAATTAAAAAAAAACATCGCTTTGTTTTAAGAGAACTTAAGTTAATTTTCACTATTTAATTGTCTCTTTTATTCTCTCTATTGATCTTAATCATAATATTTATGTAACAAATTAAATTATCAGTTTACAAGGGCCCTTTGTTTGATCTCGTAAACTAACTGGTAATCTTAACCGAGTGACCTTTGGATTCGAGTTTCAGCAAAGATTTGTTGAAGGAAATTGTACACTATGTATTTATATATTTCAATACTCTTATACCTTTGTCCTACATCTTATCTTTAACTGTCAAAATTGACGATTATATCTTACTATAATATTATAAATACGGAAGTTTAGATGGATGGTTGGATGTTTGTTAGAGTTAGCCTAAACGGTCAAACGGATCTTGATGAAATTTGACATAGACATAGGGGGTAGTCTGCTAGAATACATAGGCTACTCACTTTTGTTTTTTTAATTAAAGCTAGTCCTTAACAATTAGCGGCCGTTGACGTAATTCTGAGTGCGGCGGTACTCTTAATTTAAATTTAGAAATGCGGTTATAACCTTTTACTTGACGACCCTCTCGTAAATGATCCTTTCACTTGACCCCTTGTTGATTTGATCATTAATATTAATTTGTGAATTATTTCTCAGTATTGATTGAAAGCATTCGAATAACAAATGGAACTGAATTGAAAGTGATGTCGTTAATACAAAAGTCGTTAAACAGTTTTATTATTCATAGCTTAATTAATCCAATACCTGATGTAAAAGGAATCGAATAAAATAATAAAAAATATCTTGATTCTTTTGTTATTACAATTAAGTGTAATTTAACAATAATGTTCTCTCTGTCTAGACATCTGTCTGGAAGTAACCTCAAAAATTGCAAAGTAAGTACGTAACCTTTTTTGTGACTCAATGGCCACTATTTGCCTTGAAGAGGCATTCACAGATTCACCGAGCTTTAGGTGGCCGAGCTCAGATGGCGCTTAGCCTAAACCTAACCTCTATATGTACCCTTAGAAACACTTTTGAATAAGTTTTGTGTTAATTGTCCGGTTAGATTTTGTATTCATAAAATGTTAATCAAATTTGTTATTTATTTTCCATTAGTTAACCAATGTTGTACTTTTAAAGACCATTATTGTACTATTATTCAATATTACAATAGCCTGGCTTAATTACAAAAGCTACATTAATAATTGGACTGTAACGACTCAGTCTAAATAATTTATTTTGTACGCAAAGTTCTATTATAATGTGATTTTATTAGTTCAAACCAAAGGCAACAGTTGATTTATTTATTTAAAAACTAGCTTTCGCCCGCGACTCCGTCCATGTAGAATTAAAAAGAGAGAAATAATTAACCTATGTGTTCCAGACTATAATCTACATATGTCAGATTTCGAGTATCGTTCACTTGTTTAGGCTACAAACTCTAACAAAAATCCACCACTTTCGCAATTATATTAGTAAGAAGATTTTATTATTATCAATATTAATAATTAAACAATAGAATAAGCTGCATCTCTTTGTGGTTTGAGATAACAATGGTTGAGTTCAATACAATGTTCTAATAGCAGAGATATATCGAGATCATTCATTGGATAGCATCACGAGAGTTTCTATTGAAGCACTGTAGAACATTGGTATTAGAAATGCTCTTGTGTAGCAATACGGTGCAACGCTTGATTTCAAATCACTTGAACGTTGAATCTCCTTTTGTTCACATAAAACATGCAGCTTATATTTCATTGTACTGTTTATGTATCATGGTTCTATTACCTATTATACGAGTATATGCTATATTGTATAGTTTACAATATTAAAAAAATCTATCGGCTTTTCTAGTGATTTCAGTATTACGGGTAAAACATGTTTACTTTCTGGCTTATGTAAAGTATAATAAAATGATTGTCGCTGAATCTTATCTTACTAATACGAGTATTATAAATGCGAAAGTTTAGATGGATGGATGTTCCTTTGAGTTTGCAGCCTAAACAACTGAACGGATCTGCATGAAATTAGGCATAGATGTAGAGCATAGTCTGGCAGAACACATAGGATGCTTATTTTTAATTTTTTAATACCACGCGAATGGAGTTTCGGGCGAAAGTTAGTTTAAAAACTACATCTTCCCTAATGCAGTCTCTTCTTATTAGTTCGGACCTCTTGGGTGGACAAAGAAGTAATTGTTTTTGACCGACTTCCCAAAAGAAGGAGGTACTCAATTCGTCTGTATGTTTTTTTTTTTTATTTTTTTTTTTTTTTTTT